>NC_140209.1:20729658-21012158 GCF_951802725.1 Rutilus rutilus
GGAGAGTATACTTAACACACACACACACACACACACACACACACACACACACACACACACACACACACACACACACACACACACACACACACAGACACAGTCACACACACACACACACACACACACACACACACACACACACACTTTACACCATTTTACATGTCTGTGTGTGTTTGTCTGTGAATGTGTGTGTGTGTGTGTGTGTGTGTGCGTGTGTGTGCGTGCGTGTGTGTGTGACTGTGTCTGTGTGTGTGCGTGTGTGTGACTGTGTATGTGTGTGTGTGTGGGTGTGTGTGTGTGTGTATTAAGTATAGCACACTCTCCTCATAAACACACATGATCTGAGCAACATGACAACAAACACACTCAACATTACGACTGCAGGTTTGGTCAGTATGAACCATTTTCACCTGCCGGACGTACTATGTCCAATGAAGGAACACCCTAAAACCATATCACAACATCATAGCAATGGCACTACTAATTCTTGCTAAGTTATCAGGTCTTTGTGTTTGTTTGTTTTTATTATTATTGTAACATCTCCGCTTGTGAAGACATTTATATTTATGCATTTAGCAGACACTTTTATCCAAAGGGACTTGCATTGCATTTCAAGGTACACAATTACATTCTTATCAGTTCTTGCTTTCCCTGGGAATCGAACCCATGACCTTGGCGTTGCAAGAGCCAACGCTCCACTGTTAGAGCTACAGGAAAGCGTAGCTTTTTAGTGTTTGTGTGTGTGTGTTGAAGAAAAGCTTCAGATCAGATCTTCAGGTTTATCAATCCGTGATGTGATTTCAGTGAAGATCCGTAGTAAACCTCATTTGACAGAGTCACAGCTGGATGATTTGTGCTCTCGTCACTGAATCCGATCAGCAGGAACGAGGCATGAGAAACTTTTGCATCCGAGCTGAAGCTCCTCAATCCAGCGTGACCTCCGAAACCCAGAGGAGCGTCACGAGGCCCGAGCGGCCCGAGGGCAGGGGCTTTACAGGCCCGGCCTGAGAACGCACAGACACACACAGAAAGAGTCTTTTGTCGTCTGAATTCTTCTGCAGCGTTTTCTGCATTTCATCAGCTGTGACTCAGACTCACCCACAAATCTCATTCCTTCCCTCTCCGTCCATCCATCCATCCATCACTCACTGTGTGCGTGTGTGTGTGTGTGTTCTGCACAATAACACACACACACAAACATACATAAAAAACAAAAACATTTAATCAGGTAACCTAAAATGTGCTTCAAGCAGAAACAAAGATCAACAGGTTTTATTCAACGACTGAATCAACCTGACTGCGATCTGACAGAAGGAAGCTATAGAATGAATGATGATTTTCCTATTTCCCAATGGCATATGTTCCTCAGTCACCCCCAACCGACTCTGTAACTTGTGCTGCAACAAAATACAGAAACACGCAGCAAATACTCACAACACATCCAAATACAGAAACATGCTGCAAATACAACACACACAAATATATAAACTCATTGCAAATACAACACAACCAAATACTCACAACGCACACAAATACATAAACTCACTGCAGATACTCACAACACAACCAAATACTCACAACACAACCAAATACTCACAACACAACCAAATACTCACAGCGCAACCAAATACAGAAACGTGCTGCAAATACTCACAACGCACACAAATATATAAACTAATTGCAAATACTCACAACACAACCAAATACTCACAATGCACACAAATACATAAACTCACTGCAGATACTCACAACACAACCAAATACTCACAGCGCAACCAAATACTCACAACACAACAAAATACTCACAGCGCAACCAAATACTCACAGCGCAACCAAATACTCACAACACAACCAAATACTCACAACTAGGGCTGTCACGGTGAAGGATTTTCCCTTGCGGTAATTTTGAGTGGTTCAATAGCGCGATATGCGGTTTTACCGCATTTATTAATTTATTTTGATTTATTTATATTTATTTGTTGCTATAAGTGTCACGATGTGGTCAGCATGCACAAAAACGAGTACATTTTCAGTAACCAATAAACCGAAACTAAACAGCGTCTCTCCGCATTGAAAGCCTGTCACTCAGCGCGCAGTTGTTACGGCAACGGACTGTCTTTGAGTGAGTCATTAAACCATTCATTTAACAACACGTTCAAAAACGCTGATTGATTCATTAAAAGATAGTAATGAAACAAGGTAAATTATTTTTAACTTTGAGCTCCACTTTTCAAGGCTCAGCTGACCAGCAATGCGTCGCATGGGTAACGCTGAAGCTTCACAGAGACAAATGGCATTGATTCAATGCGTGACTCACTAAGTTTTGTTTCCCGCGACCGCGAGTTCCTCGTGCTGTGGATGCAGACCAGCGCTGCCTGTCGCTGATGCCATTCATGGTAAATACCCTTTATTTTAAACGTTAAAAGGATGACAGGACAAATATTTAACTTTCCTTGGACACGGCAACCTTTTCACGTATATGACTTGACCTCAAAGACAGACGCAGGTAATCGCACGCGCTCAGTCGATCTCTCTCATTCACTGTCTTTTTAGGCTTAAGTGCAACTCCACGAAGCCTCTGTACAAATCACCATAATAAAACCATGATCACCACGTCTTATTATCATTAACTTATTTAACATTCAATACACATGAACAAAACAAGAAGGGTATTATTGCCTTATGAAAAAAGAAAACACGCGAATATCGCGGTTGCTGCGGTTACTTGAATTCCTCTGCGGTTGGCTTGTCAGAAGCGCGGTACTGCGATATTGCGGTTATCGCGACAGCCCTACTCACAACGCAACCAAATACAGAAAACTGCTGCAAATATTCACAATGAAACTAAATACAGAAACATACAGAAAACACTCAAACAAAACCAAATACAGAAACATGCTGCAAATACTCACAACACAACCAAATACTCACAACGCAACCAAATACAGAAACACACTGCAAATACTTACAACGCAAACTAATACATAAACTCAATGCAAATACTCACAACACAACCAAATACTCACACAACCAAATACAGAAACACACTTCAAATACTCACAATGCAACCAAATACAGAAACGCACTGCAAACTCACAACGCAACCAAATACAGAAACACGCTACACACATACTCACAACGCGAACGCATTGCAAATTCCACAACGCAACCAAATACAGAAACCCGCTGCAAATACTCACAACGCAACCAAATACAGAAATACGCTGCAAATACTCACAATGCAACTAAATACATAAACTCACTGCAAAAACTCACAACACAACCAAATTCTCACAACGCAACCAAATACAGAAATACGCTCCAAATACTCACAATGCAACCAAATACATAAACTCACTGCAAAAACTCACAACACAACCAAATTCTCACAACACAACCAAATACAGAAACGCACTGCAAACTCACAACGCAACCAAATACAGAAACACGCTACACATACTCACAATGCAAACAAATACAGGAACGCATTGCAAATTCTCACAATGCAACCAAATACAAAAACCCGCTGCAAATATTCACAACGCAACCAAATACAGAAACCCGCTGCAAATACTCACAATGCAACTAAATACATAAACTCACTGCAAAAACTCACAACACAACCAAATTCTCACAACACATCCAAATACAGAAACGCACTGCAAATACTCACAGACCACAACAAAAATGTTTCACGTAGACCCCAACAAGAGACTAACCTGGCTGGAACTGCTCAGTGTTCAATGTTGTCAGTGGTGTTGCTGGTGCTTTTTCTATTTGCATGTGTTTTCTTCAGTTGCAGCTTTCCCAGCCACCACTGATATCAAATATGTCACAAAAAGTGATGTATTTAATGCATGTATTCAAATGGGAATCATGATCTCAGGAAACAATGTATCAAATTCTCAAATGTCACGTTTATTATTGACTAATATCATAAGGAATCAAACTTTTGAAATAAAACAGTTTGGTGAGCTCTGCTTTGGATTATTTGGATAAAATTGTCCCCTAAATCAATAAATGTAAATATACTATGTAAAATGCTGTAACATTAAATCCAAACTCAATCCACCCAGAACATTTAATGAATCTTATAGACAAGTCCTACTTGAAACAAGCAGGTGTGTGTTTCCAAACCTGTGTGACTTATGTCTTCTATGAAACACAAAGGTCTGTGAGAAACTGAACAAATATTTAAATGAATCTTCCCTGTTGTACAAAGCTCTTCAGTCTTATTTTCATTCAGTTCAAATATTTTGTGTTGCTGTCAATCATCTGTCATCATCAAGGTCACATGTGGTGTAACGTGTCTTAGTGCGCCACAGTTAAACTGAACAAACACAAAGGGTATTTGAGAGCTACAGCAGATTTTAGCATAATGGTGGTTTTTGCCATTTTTCATTCACTTTCATGTGGAAAAGAGCAACCCGGCTAACAGGGAACATTCTTAGAATCTTATGGCAAGGTTCTCTCAAAGTTATGAACAAATGTTCTTACAGTAACATTAATAGAACGTTCGTTCAAAGTTATCTGGTCTTTAATAATGTTCTCCAAACATTATCACTAAAGCGTTATAATGGAACGCCAAGGAATGTTTGCAAAATGATAAAACAAAATGTTTTCTTAACGTTCACATAACCAATTTTTTTTTTTTTTTTTTATTAACAAAACTGGACGTTTTGAACACTCAAAAAAAAATTTTTTGGAATGATTGCAAAACTTTTGTAGAAAACTATGGCCATATTTACATGTCAGCGACACCTAATCATCATTGTTCAGTTCATGTGCACATGATAATGGGGCGTTTATACAGGAGTCTTGAAGGTACCGCAGCAAAAATGGCTTGTTTTGGGTCAAAACCCATCAAAATGAAGTCTAACAAGTGGAGCTCAGATTTGAATGATAAAACTGTAGGAAATGCGCTCTTTAAAAACACTCTATCTGAGCTTAATTCATCTGTTTCAATTATATGAATGATACTTTTCATGCTGATATCACTAGAGTCAATCTGAAATGAACACATCATCTAAACAATGGAAACATAATGTTACATTATAAACACTAGCACACTACTCTAACTATCTACTGCATCCCACACACAATGCAGAGCACACTTGACCTGATGCTGCATTCCCAGTGTCAATAAACTGGAAGAAACACCACCTTAACACTTAACCAAATTAAATTAAAAAAAGACACTTAAAGATAATAATCAACTCACATGACATATAATGAGGTCATGTGACGAATACAGCGGATTGCTAATTGAAGCGTTTAGCATGAAGCAATTCTCACTGCAATGTGACTCACACTGTTTGCTCAACCTCAACAGAACAATGCCATATTTGACTGGTGAAATATGTGTTTTTGTGTTGTTTATATGTTGCACACACAAAAATAATAGTTTTGCTAACGTTGCTGAATGTTCTCTGAATTTAAGAAAAAAAATTTTTTCAGAAAAAAATATTAAGGAAACATTTCATTTGATTATTTTAGGAAAGTTACTTTTGAATGTTCTCTGAACATTTAGAAACATAAAAACCATCCACCTAAACCGTTTGAAAAAATGTTCGATTAACTGATGTATAAATAATATTTCGATAAGATTATTAAAGATGTTCTAAGATATATATGTTCTAAGAACATTTTTGCAAACGTTCCTATGAAATCATGAAAATGTGATTTCAGAATGTTCACTGAATGTTCCAAACATCCAGATTTTGAAATGTATGGAAACATTCCGTTTTATCATTCTTCAAACATTATTGGAATGTTTCTTTGAAATGTTCTGTGAACGTTCCGAAACAAGAAGTAACATTTAAAAACTGAAACGTTTCAGGAAAACAAATGTTCTAAGAACGTTTTGAGAACATTAAAGACCAGATAACTTTGAACGAACGTTCTATTAACGTTATTGGAGGAACGTTTGTTTGGAACTTTGGCAGAACGTTTTTAGAATGTTTTCCCTGATAGATGGGATATTGCTTGAGAAGGATTTACGCATACCTGAAAACCAGGTAACCAATTCTCTCTCTATCTTTCTCTCTCTCTCTCTTGCCCTCCTCCTCCTCCTCCTCCACCCGAACCCCCATTAAACCCTCCGAAACCCCATATCAGCTTCCTTTAGATGTTTCTCCAACACAATTGGGGTAACTGGACTCTTGGCGGAGGCAGTCGGTGCAGATATGAAGTGACCACACAATGGTGCATTCATGCTCTCTCTCTCTCCCTCTCTCCATCCATTCTTCCCCAGCTGCAGAGGAATCCTGTCCAACTTTTGCCCCCCACCACACAACTGCCACCCGTCCACCAGCAGAAAGAGAGAAAACACAAAAGCAGGATTCATCCCATAGAGACGGGGATCCATTTAAGCGTTACGCAGCTGCATGGATTTATTAAAGATGGGTGGAGAGGGAGAGATAGAGGGGGGTCAGCAGAGGTCACGGACCCCCAGACTTTTATTAACCCTCTCAACATGATGACATGTTAATGAGCTTTAAGCATTAATATTCAGCAGAGAGTGGGAGAATGTACAGAATGGAGGGATTGATGAGAAAAAGAGAGAGAAAGTCTTCATCGCATAATGATTTAAAGTCAGTCGATGTATTTCAATTCACATGTATTTGTATAGCGCTTTCGCGACATGTCGTTTCACAGCATAGATTCGTGTTTCAGATGTTACATTCAAGACTGTTGATTGTAATATCTCTTCATGTATCATGTTTATGTTTAGAAATCTCAAGCATCTAAATAAAGGAATGTATGCAAATGTAAACAAATGTTTTCCTGCTTTTACTGTGTTTCACAAATGTCTGTTATGAACAAACTGTCTCTCACACTTACACACAAACACAAGCTCTTTGTATTTCCACACCTGGAGGATCGAGCGCAGGTGCAGATGATCTAGAAATATGTCATATAAACATAGAAATGAAGAAATCCATCGCCAGCATTCAAACACACTGAATCACAGCCTATAGCTGAACTTCAACAGCTGCCGGAATACATACATACATACATATATATATATATATATATATATATATATGTATATATATATATATATATATATATATATATATATATATATATAATACAACATTTAATTAATAATAAATAATTCATTAAATTATTTCATTTTTAATTAATTAATGTTAATTAGTTGAATTTTAATTCATTAACATTTAATTAATTTAATTTTAATTATTTTAGTTTTATTTTATTTTAATTTTAAAAAGTAAAAATTAAAGTTAATTATAAATAAATTATTTATTATATATTCACTTTTATGATGAATAAAGTAAGTAATCAATTGAAAAAATAAATTATATATATAATCAGTATTCATAACCAGGAAAAGTGATTCATTAATTATTCATTAAAAGTAAATAAAAATGTAAATTATTCTTATGAGCAAAAGCCATGAGGTATGGCTGTATATCAGCACGTGATTCGTCCGTAGGTAATCGCTGATATACATACGGCTGCGAGTGTGATATTGCATTTATACCACAGTTCGACGGCAAACGTGAGTAAATAAATAATAAACAACATCGGAGTGTCTTCCGCCACGGATTCAGATCTCAAATTGACAATTTAATAGTTGAGCGCGAGCCTCCGTTACTAAAGTCTAGTCACTTTAGAACTATTAGCGAAGGAACGTTGAGTCGCTTCATCGATGCTTGTCGTATTATGTAGAGTACAGTATTATAGTATTATGAGAGAGATATCGGCTAAACGAGTGTAGGCTATTACCTGCATCTGAAATAGCATGCATTTCGTAGATGTTCTTCTCGTGACAGCGCTAAAATAAAACAACTTCCTTGTTCCGACTCACTCATAAAGACCGTCTTTGCTGCCATCTAAAGGCGTAATAATGTAACTTTCACTGAAGTCCAAATCACAATCACTGTTACAACATACTGTTCATACAAGATACATACAAGCAAATAGTTCAGTCAAAAGTACAAAATCAGCGTTAGTTGTAATACCTAGGGTAAACATTTTATATTTCAGTCTGATGGCCAAAATAAGTTTTCTTTTTGCATGTTTAATTTATTGTATTTCCTAGTCGTTTTACTGTTCATATGTGGCCAGAAAGCCTGTAATATATTACTTTTATCATGGTCATAGTAATAAAATCAAGTAATGGTAAAATGAATGAATCGATTAATTGAAAGATTAATTAATTAGCCTATAAAAAATATATATATTATGTATAATAGAAAAATAATAATAAACGGAAATAAACAAAAAATTGTAAATAAATAATATATAATTCATATTCAGGAAAATTGATAAATATTAGATTCATTAGTTGCCAGTAATTAATTTTAATTTAAAGTAAATTATATGTATAGTCCTAGTCATAATCACTGTAAAAGAGTTGTTACCTTAAATTAAGTACAATCAACTTGGAGGTTTAAGTCAATTCAACTTAAATTCCATAAATCTGACCTAAAATATTAGTTGAATCCCTTCTAACTTGAGAACTGCTAAACTTATTTTGATGAGTTAAAGCAATGTAAAAACATATGTTGTCATAACTTATTGCTCATATAACTTTTACAGTTCTATATGTGTGTGTATATATATATATATATATATATATATATTTATATATTTATATACACACACACACATACACACACACACACACATATATATATATATATATATATATATATATATATATATATATGAACAAATTTACTCTCTTTGCAGCTGTTTGTGAATAGAAAACTAGAATTGAAGCAAATTCTGACTGTTAGTTACACACTCCAGCCTGAAAGAGTCTGAGATTCAGCACAGATGAAAGATGAAGCCCAAGCGTTCAGTAAAGTGTGTTTCTCAGGCCTATCAGAGTGTATAGAGTCAGACAGGTGAGTGTGTACAGGTGAAGCTGAGGCTCCGCCCACAGGAACTCATTCAGTGAGGACAACAACATGAGATCATCCCATCAGAGTCTGACCTTTCCTCCAGCACAACTTCATCCACATGCAGGAATTCCCCCAGGAATCTTCACATCATCACCAAAGCAGACAAAAGGGCAAAACCTTTCCTTCTCAGAGGGAAAATGAGAAATGCTCCGCCCACTCGCTCCCTCTCTCTCTCCATCTCCATGTCTTTTGTTCACTCCACTTCCTGTTGTGCCAGAAACTCAAAAACATGCAGACCCAATGCCATCAGGTGTGTGTGTGTGTGTGTGTGTGTGTGTGTGGAAGCTGGTCATGAGACAATCATGTCCTCATATTGACCTTTTGACCTCCACAGTCACAAACATCTTCAGCCAGCATCTCCAACGGCAACCGTCAGCATCATCACTGTCACATGCTGCACTAACACACACACACACACACACACACACACACACACACACACACACACACACACACACACACATTAACCAATTAACTGTGCTCAGAATGACATGTTTTAGTTTGCTGAGAGCATCAGTTTGGTACAACTGAATCTGTTCATTCTCTCTGGTTCAATAATCCACTTCATTTAAAAAGCGCTGTTGTAAGACAGATTATTAATTACTGCACACAAAACGCTTTCATTTACATGATCTGGTTTGGTTATTCAGCCTAAATCATTCACGCGCGCTCGCAGTTTTAACGGGATTTACTCTGGAAGTAACGCGAATGATAATAAATCTCGCGATTAAATAACTAATCATATTATCGCACGAATAGAGGCGCATTAATAATAAACCAGCGACATATATCCTGCCTCGAAATCACTTATTCTTCTGGTCGTCTTGATGCAGATGGTGTTTAATAAAATGTAAAAAAAAAAAAAAAAAAAAAAAAAAAAACGATTGAACATGAAGTGAAACAAGTTCAACTTCTTTTAGCAAATTTAGTTAAATTATGAGTCGGCGAGAGTGAAAACAATCTTCACAAAACAACTACGAAATAATATTTTTTGCCAATTGTCTATTTGATTTTCAGGCAGAATTTGAAATGGAAATGCAAACAGGATAATTCAGATATTATATATTTTTCGATGATAATAGTTTTGACAGTATTTTAGCTGTGATTTGTAAAGATTCCGAATGCACGAAAATAATAATTATAATTAATTAGTCCAGATGATGACGAGCATCTCGCGCACCTTAGCTTATTTCGATTTGAATATTTTTTAATTTATTATAAATTCAATTTCTGAACTGTACGACAAATACTTATTAATTATTATTATTATTATTATGTTTCTGATGTATCATTAACACGGAAGCCCTTGCAGAGAACGAATGTATAACAGTAAACTGATCATTTGTGATCATGTCAAATAATTAACGTGAAACGAAACAATTGACATTAGTGCAAATTAATTTATAGAGCAAGAGCCGTAAATGAAATCTCAATTTGACGCGATGCAGAAACGCAGAACAAAGATGCAATACAACAAAACTTTCCAGTTCTCAATCACGACCATCAAAAATAACAAATCATGACAAATAAAAAAAGCAACTTGAGTTTAACAGCTACACTTCAATTCAATTCTATACAAAACCCCCGATTTCCCTGCGAAATGTTCCTTGAGGATCAACACATCTCCAGCTCTGCGCGTTTTAAACGCTTCTTTGGAGACAGTGCTATTTCTAAACGCGTTGTCTGTCTCCTCGCTTCCCTGCTTCCCAAACTTTTCCCTGAGATCAACAGGCAGAAACTCACATCAAAGCTCGCTCTCTCGCGCAGGCCTCGGTCCGCTCCGTCCACGCGCCGCGCGACGCGTTCATTCCCGCTATATGTGTACGTTTGAAGGACACGGAGAAAAAGACGCTCTAAAGGGAGACACACGTCTTTTCTCTTTTCTTTTCTTTTTTTATATACACAGAACTGCTTTTTGTTCCTCATTTTTTCATTTAAGAGGGTAATGGAAGGGGGGTGTTCGTTTGATCACATGATTACAATTCACCTGAGATAAAACAAAGGACGCAAAGAAAGGAGAAACCGAGACAGAGAGATGCTCTCATGGTCAGGATCCCCTTATCAGAGTCAACATTCATGGATAATGAAAAAGGCAATGATTTTTGGCTTGGGTGGGGGGGCGTCGCGAGCTGGAAATACAAGAGGTTATTGTTGGCCAGAACAGCGCGCGTGTTTGTGTGCGTTTGGCCCGTCGTTTGCCTCGCTTCTCGTCTTGCTATATTTTCTGTTTAAACGTGTTAAATGCGCTCTCTGTGTGTTTATGTGATGCGATTATAAAACTAACGCATAGCACTACACGACGCGGCAGGAGCTCGTTCCAGCGCCAAGCGCGCGCGCGAGGGTCACAGGCCTGCGCGCGCACCGTCCCGCATTCACAACTGATGTTTAACTATTCTACAGAAATAAAACTAAAGTGTAATGCTGAATAAAATTAGCTCACTTGGACATTTTCAGTTCCCTACTTATTTGGGAGATATTTTAACATTTTTAGAAACCATACACTCTTGGGAATTTTTTTTGCATACGCTTAAAAATAAAGGCATCTATGAAGAACCATTAGCATCATAAAAAAATAAAGGGGGGTTTCTCAGCGATGCAATGATAAAAAAAAACGCATATTTGGTTCTCTAAAGAACCTTTCAGTCATCAGTTCTTTAAATAACCATTTTTTTCGTAATGTGAAGAACATTTTAATAGTCAAAATAACCTTTTGTAGTTACTTGGATGTTAAAGGATCTAAATGGAACCATCGATGCCAATAAAGAACTTTTATTTTTATAGAGGAAAAAATATATATTTCGATTTTTTTAAATGTTCTTCACAAATGGCTATTTTAAGAAATGTTCTATGGGGAACCAAAATTGTTGCGAAACCCCCCTTTAGGAAACTTTATTTCTAAATATTATGGTGAGTGAATTCAGGTTAATTGATACATTCTTTGCCATTGAGATGACTGGGGGAAAAAGTGTCTCAATTAACCTAATGTCACCCCTACATATCAGTACATTTTGAAGGGGTGGCCTACACGAATATCCAGAGGTTTGCGAGTTAAAACCCTACAGTTGTGCTGTTGCTCCACGCGCTGCGTCAGAAGGAAGCGTTATTGCGCACAGCAGGTGCGCAGAGTCCCGGGGGCGCGCGAGCTGTGACGGGGCCGGTGGAGGACCTCTGCTTCACCCTGAGGCACACCCGGGCCAACAACAGGCCAGTGTGATCGGACAGACCTTAAAAAAGAGAAATCCCACAACCCCCGGGACACGCCGACACTAATGAACGACCACCTGTGACAGTCAAGGCATGATGCAACCAAAAAACTCATCAAATATATCGCGCGGCGGCATTATACTATTACAAATTTGAGAACTTATTATACAATTGAAATGTTTCCCAAACAACTTTGAACTAAAATATTTTTGACGTCTCCCTTACATTTTCAGTTAATATTTCAATAATTTAACAACATGTTCACGCGGTTCTCTGACGCAGTTAAACAAATACAAGTTTTTTTTTTCCAGTAAGTGTTTTATTTTGATTGTTTTTTTTTTATATTCTAATTAGTTAGACCTATTTATTTTACTTTAACCTTTTTATGATTTAATTAGCTTTTCATAAACTCTAACTGTTATATTGAAATAGGCTACAACAAATTATTATTATCATCATGGTAACACTTTATTTTACAGTGTCCTTGTTACAAATGTTACATGTATTTACCATAGTAATAACAGTAAATTATGCATGGTTACATGCAACTAACCCTCAACCAAACCCTAACCCTAATGTATAGTTGCTTAATATTACTCAGTTCTTAAATATATAATTACACTGTAACTATGACACCTTAAAATAAAGTGTAACCATTATTATTAGAACTTAAAATCTTGCAATAAATTGTGCCTGAATAATAAGGAATACGAATAATGTCTGATTTTAAAGTGACACATTTATTATGACAAAGACAAATATATAGACCTAACTGAGATCTAGATCAAGAATGTTGACTTTCAAATAAATGTATAAAAGTTTAATATCACAAATAAAGTATGATCAGAATCCGATCTGCCGAATATGACAGCAGAAATCACCGCCCTCCGCTGAGAGAAACTTCACGGCGAACTCCATCAGCCAATCAGAGGAGGACCCGATGGGGCTCTGCTGCTCCTTTAAGAGATTTTTTCCATGAATTGATTTTTTTTCTCGCTCTTCACACAACGAGGCTCTTTAAGCCCCGGCGCGCGACACAGAGCAGGCATTCAGAGCGCGAGCGAGGGGGCTGAACCACGGACCGATCTCGCGCTGGGCGGGCGACCTGCGACCAGTGCAGTAAGACCTCTCTCTCTCTCTCTCTCTCACTGACTCTCTCTGTGCATGGGGATATACGACACTGCAATGTCTAAACCGAGAAATGACGATTTTATTATTATGATTAATATGAATAAATATTATTCGCGATGAATTTATTCGCTGCATTGGCTTCTCACTTGAATTCGTTTTCTGTTCGGTTTATGTTTGCTGAAGTTTGAGGGATAGCAAAGTTTCTCATCGAAATGGATTAAAATATACATGCGATTATTTATTAAGAAAGTTTGTGTCACGAGGTGTACCCTACATTTCGAGATTTGCTTGATTGAGTAAATGGGAGACGTGTTGAGTTAATCTGTCTTAGCTTGGGGAAAAAACGGCTTAATCTATCCAAACTACTCCAAATATAATACACTTCGATCTTTTAGTACAATTTGAATTTGAATACTTTGATTTGATACGAGCGCGTAATATTTGTCCAGCATTTTACGTATGTGCAATTATATTATAAATCTGTTTTATAATCTGTTTGTATACGCTTAAGGCTAAATGTGGTATATTTTCTGTTTTACCTGCATATTTGTGAGCAATAGCTATATCTGGTCCAAATGCTCGTGTAACCTGCTTAATTATGAAGTAAAAATTCCTTTCAGCACAATATAGAGAAAATTGCCGCATTCCAATATTCTGAATTTATAGGCTATATCGCCCAAACTTTTCAGTAAACTAATCAAATCAATAGAATTTCGCATCACCTGAAGGTCGAATCTAATATTTTGTCAAATCTAAGCACATTTGTTTAATTGTGCCATTTAGGAAATGTTTTGGCATGAGTGAATTAGGGGCAAATTATTGCCAAACCAGGCGTTATGATCCGCCCTACTCCAGCCAAAGATGAACTCAATCACATTTGAACAAATAAAGTTAGGAATGGCGATGCGGTAAAGAGTTAAGAGTGGTTAACATTAATAAACAGAAAGTTTATATGTGCGCGTTGTTCTGAAATGTGAATGGAAAACAGAGCAAATCCAGAAGCGCAATTAGCCTACTAAATGAAATGGACCGTGTTACTAAAAAGAAAATTGCTTAATGTTTTGCCCCAAAGAAACTTCAACTTCACACACAAGTCAATCAGATAAATTATTAATCACGTGTAGCTATTCCCGTGACCCCAACAAATGGGTCTGAATTAATATGAACTCAATCTGTTATCTGCTGAAGTGAAGTCACCTGTGTGTGATCTTAATTAATACTGGTGTCGGATGGTTTGCTCTCGTGTTCGGCGGAGATTTGATCAGTCGTTCAAGCTCAGCTCTGGATAAAGAGTTTTTGCCTTGGGCTATTTAAATCAATACCTGCTGTTATAGGCTACTCATCTTGGATTGATTTTAATAATCAGACCAATAAAAGGCGCAGTATCATGTCGCGCGTGCGTGTATTCACTGTGCCGGACCGGTTGCTTGCGTTTTCCTAAACACACAGCTCTGATTTTCCTTATTTTCCTGCTGGTTATGAGTCGTCGCTTGTGCTTTCACCAACAAACACTGTGTAATTCAGCAGCGCTCCGTGTTTATCCAGCAGCGAGGCGGAATGAAGCCGGTATTATTCCAGCACTTTCTCTCCCGGGAGCTTGAACAAACCGACAAACCTTCAACAGTAGCTGTTAGCAGGAGTGAAGCTAAAATAACACACACACACACACACACTCACGCAGACCGAGGCGAACTGACGCCACCGTATGATTGGCCTGGAAAAAGAGACCAATTCTAAATAAAGTCAAAGCCTCAGTGTTTGTAACTGTTTTTCCCTGAACAGGTTTTTTCTTGTTCGCAAGGCGTTTGAGTGAACAGCGAAGAGGTTGTGCGTGAGGGAACGTTCAGAATGTTAAAATTCTTTAAATGACATATTTAGAACGTTCTCATCACATTATCTGAAATGCGTTCTCGTGATGTTGAGAATTTTTTTTTTGGAACATCATGATGCTATTTCTACTTAATGATTCTTAACGTTAACATTCTTGGGATATTACAAATAAATCTCCATAAAATTGAAATAAAATGTTTATATTGTGAGTAACAATAAGTTTCAGGATAATGATGGAATATTAAAGTACATGAAAGTAACCTTTATATTGTTCAAATCAGACAAGAACAATTGATTTTTTTTAGAAACATTGCTTTTCCCACATTGTTTTCAGAACATACGTTTATTAGCCGGTATAAAAACACGAAAATAATATTATTGTACACTGAGAAGAAATGCTTTACAGAAACATGACAATGTAACATACAAACTCCAGGCCACCTATAATATTAATTAAAATTACCTTTGTGTTTGACTTTTGCAGGTTTATCAGCAGATCTACTTCCTGAGGAAGACGGCGGATGGATTCATTCTGACAGAACCGAGCTTGTATGATAAGAAATCTCATAAAGTTTCACTGGATGACCTATAGTATAATAAAACAAGAACCCCTGGCAATTGTTTTCCAGAAAATAAAATAGTTTTTAGAGAATAAAACAGAGGTCCTGTTTGGGGGGGAAAGTAGACCCACCGAAGCCCCCTGTGTCCGCAGAGCGAGAGCACGATGTCGGCGGAGGAGCACAGTATGTCTGAGGTGGAGATGAGCCCCGGGGTCTCGGAGGACGGTCACTCCATGTCCCCCGGTCACTCTTCAGGAGCTCCAGGGGGCCCGGACTCCCCTCTCCCCGGCCAGCCGCCTCTGATCCCGGGCGTCGGGGAGGATGGAGCCGGAGTCTCCGCCGGGGTCTCGGTGAAGTCCGATGAAGAAGACGACCGGTTCCCCATCGGCATCCGCGAGGCGGTCAGCCAGGTGCTCAACGGCTACGACTGGACGCTCGTGCCAATGCCCGTGCGCGTGAACTCGGGCAGCAAGAGCAAGCCACACGTGAAGCGGCCGATGAACGCGTTCATGGTGTGGGCGCAGGCCGCGCGCAGGAAACTGGCGGATCAGTACCCGCACCTGCACAACGCAGAGCTCAGCAAAACACTGGGAAAACTCTGGAGGTGAGAGAAAAACATCACTTTAACGGGCACAAGCCTTGAAAAGGTCACTGTGTGCCATGTCATGCACTAATTGTAGCCTATCATGCATTCATATAGGGTAAGGCAAAGCTTTATTTATAGGCTACTACAGCAAAGTTGCATGGGCCTAATTCAAACTGGTTTACATAAAAAGGATTTAAAAAATAATCATAATTAACAGTAAAAAAATATCTTAAAATGTATTCAAAACAATTGTGCATCTCCATTAAACCATGATGATCTGAACACAAAGCACTCAAGAAACAGCCTCCATCAATTCATTACTGTAATTCTGTCAGTTAATAATCGACGCTCCAGTGTCAGTGTAACGTGTTCTGCTGCAGATCCTCATATTCACTGCTATCCGGCCTCTGGCTTTGAGTTTCTCAGGGGCTTTAGCTCAGAATAATCATTCCTTCAACATGCCAGATTAGAGGGACAAATCCCTTCAGGAGCTGCTGTGGAAAACACACGGCATTAACCCGAGCGAGAACGCCAAGAGGGCATTTATCTCAAACGGGTTATTTTCAGAAGGATTTTGTAGATGCACAACTAAACTAGTGAAAGAGTCTCGCTTTACAGATGACAGCATACATATATATATGATATATATATATATATATATATATAACAGGTGGAGAATCAAAGCGCTCAGAGTTGGTTCATACACCAGCTGGAGTATCTGATGGTGTTAAACTCTCAGAGGAGAAATCTGAGCCAGAATCAGCATTCAACAGTTCAATACTCTCAGAGTCAGGTGGCATTACAGGTCATTCGATGCTTCACTTGTGTTTTAAAAAGCTCTGATAAAGTTTAGACAAGATTCTATGTTTCATATGAGAGTTTATAGTGATGGTGTGTTAGTTATTTGTCCAGTGATCAGGTTACAGGACCTATTTCTCTCTATATGTCATGTTTTTTAGTCAAAATACATATTTAAAAAAACGTTTTTTAGTGCACATGATACTGATCTTTTGGTAACACTTTTACAAAAAGGTTCGTTAGTTAACATTAGTTAACTACATTAATTAACATGAACTAATCATGAACTGCACTTATACAGCATTTATTAATCTTTGTTCATGTTAATTTCAACATTTTCTAATACTTTGTTAAAATCTTGTTAACATTAGTTAATACACTGTGAACTAACATGAACTATCCGCTGCATTTTTTATTAACTAACATTAACAAAGATGAACAAATACAGTAACAAATGGATTGTTCATGTTAATTAATATATTAACTAATGTTAACTAATGAACCGTAAAGTGTTACCGTTCTTGGTAACACTTTATTTGACAGTGTCCTTGTTACATATGTTACATATATATACAAGTACTTACCATAGTAATAACAGTAAATTATGCATAATTACATGCAACTAACCCTCAAACAAACCCTAATCCTATAGTAAGTACATGTAGTTGATTAATATTACTCAGTACTTAAATATATAATTACACTGTAACAATGACACCTTGAAATAAAGTGTAACGATGTGTTTTTGTGTGTGTTTCAGGCTGCTGAACGAGACGGATAAGAGGCCGTTCATCGAGGAGGCCGAGCGTTTGAGGAAGCAGCATAAGAAGGACTATCCCGAGTACAAGTACCAGCCTCGTCGACGCAAGAACGGCAAACCGGGGTCGAGCTCTGAGGGCGACGGCCACTCCGAGGGCGAGGTCAGCCACAGCCAATCACATTACAAGAGCTTGCACCTGGAGGTGGCCCACGCCGGGGTCACGGGGTCACCACTGGCCGACGGACACCACCCGCACGCCACAGGTGAGGCTCATATAGTAGTGCCAAAAACCTGTAGTGTTTTTAAAGAGCATTTTTGAAGCCCAAAGTGGGCGGAGCCGGCTTTCGCCATCTTTGCAGCGCGTCACTCCAGGATAAATGAAAATGGGCAAAGAAGCGGGATTAGCTGAGGTGACGTGACGCTAGACAGCAGACAAACGGCTAGTAGTGACATCAGCGGCAATCCACCTGTCACTCAAGTGGCCACGCCCTTAATTATGCAGAACTTTAAGGCTTAATATAATTTAAACAGATGTTTTATAAACAAATTCACCCCCTCACAGTTGTCATGAATGGCAAAATTAGTTATATAGACCAAAAGCACTTTCTGCACCAGGCTGTAAACATATTTTTTTCTGCTGTAAAGTTGGGCATTTTAACATGGGAGTCTATGGGATTGACTCTCTTCTGCAGCCGGTCTCTAGTGGCCAGTCGATGAACTGCAGTTTAAGTCACTTCTGTGTTGGACTCAAGAGAGAGACCCGCTTGTTTTCAACATAACAATCAAAAATGTTTCTTGAGAAGCAAATCAGCATATTAGAATAGCTTCTGAAGGATCATGTGACACTGCTAAAAATTCAGCTTTGATCACAGGAATCAATTCCATTTTAAAGTATATATGTGCATAGAAAACATACATTTTTAAATTATAGTGCTGGGCAACGATTAATTGCTATTAATCGCATCAAAAATAAAAGTTTGTATTGACAATATATGTGTGTATAAAATATATGTGTGTATAACTGTGTATAGTTATTTTATATAAATACACACATATGCATGTATATATTTAAGAAATATTTGCATGTATTTACTGTGTATATATTTATACATATTTTATATTATATATAAATATAAATATTTTATATATAGTCAAGTCAAGTCACATTTATTTATATTGCACTTTTTACAATACAGATTGTATCAAAGCAGCTTTACAGTGATAACAGGAAAATAATGCAACAAAGTTTTGTTTGAAGAAGAAAATAGCGCCACAGTCCAGCTTAAGTAAGTTCAGTGATGGTTCATTTTGTTGTAAAAAAAAAAGAAAAGAAAAGTTATTTATTTAGTTCATTTATATATATAGCCACTTTGGAGAAACCGGGATGTCATCGTCCAGCTCAGTTCAGTTCTCATATAATGGTGTCAATGCAGGCTGATCGATATTATTGGTGAATATTCAATTAAATGTAATAGATAGATAACTCCTAGATAACTTCTTACACATATACATGCATTTGTGTGTATTTATTTCTACAACATAATTATTCACAGTACACACAAACTTTCATTTTGGATGCGATTGATCGCGATTTATCGTTGCCCAGCACTAATAATTATATTTGACTGTTTTTACCGCATTTTTGATCAAATAAAAATGCCTTGAGAAGAGACCTTGTTCAAAAATGCCCTCTAAAACTCTTTGGTTTGTTTCTTCAGGTCAGAGTCACAATAAAAAAAATAAAAGTCTATAGTGTTTCATCGCCATCTAGTGGCCTAGCAGCAGAATCCAGCTTTTTTTGGGATTGTTTTGACAATCGTCTATACATGGAAAACTCAAAGGAAAAGCTTCTTTGTTTTAAGTGTAAACGTACCTTAAACCTCTTCCGTTCTTCTCTCCAGGTCAGAGTCACAGCCCCCCGACGCCCCCTACGACCCCGAAGACGGAACTGCAGGGCGGGAAACCCGGCGAGGGGAAGCGTGAGGGCGGAGCCTCCCGGAGTGGTTTGGGGGCGGGGCCAGACGGAAGCTCTGCCTCCTCGTCCGGCGGCGGCGGCAAACCACACATCGACTTCGGCAACGTGGACATCGGCGAGATCAGCCACGACGTGATGGCCAACATGGAGCCGTTCGACGTGAACGAGTTCGACCAGTACCTCCCGCCGAATGGGCACCCGCAGGCGTCGAGCGCCGGGTCTTCGGCGTCACCGTACGCGTACGGCATCTCCAGCGCTCTAGCGGCCGCTAGCGGGCACTCTACCGCATGGCTCTCCAAACAACAGCTGCCATCTCAGCAGCACTTGGGCTCGGATGGAGGGAAAACACAGATTAAGAGTGAGACGCACTTCGCTAGCGATGCCGCCACGGCTAGCGGTTCGCACGTAACGTACACGCCTCTTAGCCTGCCACACTACAGCTCCGCCTTTCCCTCGCTGGCGTCGCGCGCGCAGTTCGCGGAGTACGCAGAGCACCAGGCGTCCGGCTCGTACTACGCCCACTCCAGCCAGACCTCGGGCCTGTACTCCGCCTTCTCCTACATGGGCCCCTCGCAGAGGCCCCTGTACACCGCCATTCCCGACCCCGGATCCGTGCCGCAGTCGCACAGCCCGACTCACTGGGAGCAGCCCGTCTACACCACACTATCCCGACCGTGACGCGCGTTACGGAGGTGACACGACGCTCTCGTTTCATTTCCAGTCACTGAAGGTCCAAACTAAAGTGTGTATGTGACCGAAAATCATCAAAACACTCGCCTGCACCACAATCCACACACAGAAAAAAAACGTGTGTGGAGATCTGCAGGGAAAACATATTCTCACGTTGCCTCAGGCTGATTAGATAAACCATCATGACCCGTATCACAGAGATCTTGCTCGTCCGCCGATTTGACACCAGTGGTATTTCATGAGGACACATTACCAAAGTACTGAGACCAAAACATTAAAATAAATGAGCAACTTAAACGGGCGTAGTCATTGAACTCTGTATGGTTTGGTATCAGTGTATCAGATCACAAACTTCTTCCAATACATTCACATAAACTTACACCCTGATGTTATTACCTGTACATCCACATGTTGTTGTTTTTTTGTATTTGTATGTATGAATAATCTCTTTTTATTAACCAAAATAAGGCCATATTGTTTTTATCTTGGACAAATAATGACGTGTTTTTATTGTTGTAATCTTTTCTATTGTTGTTACTCTTGTGTTGCCATAACTACACTGAAAAGTCTTCACCACTGTCTAGTGTTTGTTAATGACATTTGTGTTTTATGACTTTCAGCGTGTGTAAATATCAGTGCCAGGACGCGATAAACGCGTCTAAACGGTGTTACTCCAAACACACAAACGGAGTACTGTATTGTAATATGTTTTGTCACATCTGAATTAACGTGATTATAAGTTTCCGCTATAAAATTACCTTATATTTTGTTTAGCTAACACCGCTAGTGCCTCAGTCCATCGGAAACGGTTCATAACCGCTGATCGAATTAAATCACGTGATACTCTTTTCAGGGCGCGAACTTTCATCCATTCGCCAATTTGAATATTTTATGCCCACCTGTATGCGAGTTTGAAATAGATTTGTATTTTGTGGAAATAATGTCCGTTTCAGAACATTACCCTTGATGCCTATCAGTAAAACACAGCGATATTATTTCATAAAGACAGTCTGTTACTGTAAACGATGTTTAGTTATTTGCTAAACTAAAGCAAGTTTAGCCCCCCCCCCCCCCCCCCCCCCCCCCCCCCCGGTACTACTTTTTATAGTTTTCGCCCTCTTTATTAGTACTATTCAAAAACAACTGAAGCAAACAAACAACATTATTGTTATATATTACAAAATATTATTTATATTTGTTTTTTTTTGTTTTCATTTTTTATCAGTAGCGTTTTACTCTGATGTTGGAAACTTTTGTCGTGTAATTCTGTGGTGGGTACAAGTGTTGTTGTTTTTCTTTATCAGTGTAAATAGAAGAGAGCAGTGACTAACTTCCCTCACTCTAAATAAAGCTGCAGTCTGTACAAACGCGTCTTCATTTTCACACACACACACACACACACACACACACACACACACACACACACACACTTGAATATTAATCTTATCTGCTCTACCTGTGAGATCATGACACAAGTCACGTCAGTTTTCAGAATAGCACATTACGATAGAATCATTTATCATCTATAGGCTACTGGTATTATTATCCGTATATTTCCACAGAATTCGGTATATCCACAATATATTAATTTTCTGCACTGAATATAACTGACATTCAGCAGGTTAAATTATATCAGAGTAAAGAGGTTGTTAGCTGAAAGTCAGTGGAACGTTCTTCAAACCTAAAAAGAACATTATTTTTTCATAAATAAAACTTCAAACACAAACTTTAGAAAAATGCATGTTTTGGGAACATTATGGGAAACAAAATGGTTAGCCTAACTCCAGTATACACACTGTAAATAAGATATTGTATATAATAATGCAACATGCTTGACTTGATTTCCATAACTGAATTAAACATGCAAAATAATGAGGTCATGGGACAACAATATATAATATTAATGTTTGAAATATGTGCAGTATATGCTTATGATTCATAATGAAACCAGTTTGCTTTTATTATGCATATGAGCTTGCAGGTTCATCCTGATTGGCTGAAACCAATATCATGACAGCGCATATCTCAACATCCTCTGCATTTCTGCATTAATATGTGTGTGTGTGCTGCCCTGTATATCTGCATGTGTGTGTGTGTGTGTGTGTGTGTGTGTGTGCTGAGAACTGAAGCTGATTTCTAATTCCCCTGATTTAATCATCTGTGTGATACTTTGGTTAAACAAAGAGACTCATTCAGCTCTGGCTGAGCGAGAGGAGGGGAGGGGGGGTACTGGCCTGCAGTTTCACTGGATACAAAGACACACACATACACACACTGCAGGTCTCACTGCAGCAGGATTTGCACATTCCTAAACAGTGCAATGAGAGAGAGAGAGAGAGAGAAGGAGAGAGAGAGAGAGAGAGAGAGAGAGAGAGAGCAGATGGACGAGTCTAACCCAGCATCTGAAACATGGCTAGTTTTCTGCCACTATATCATCATACGACTGTGACTCCATGTATCATGAGGGTTATCAATATTAATTTCCCATCAGCCACTGCGAATCTGTGTTCAGAAGTGATACTAGAGTATCATTCACTGGATACTGTGCACTAGTTATACATGAAACCCAATTACTTGATGTAACTATCCATACCACACTGGAGCTGTGTATATATTTCCACCACAAACAATCATGCTTTGGTAGACCGATTGTGACATACTAAGTCCTTATTATGAACAACAAGTCATAATTATGACATTTACAATTTACAAAAAAACAATCTAATTATGACTGTCATAATTCCAGCTTTTCATTTCATAGTTATGCCTTAATTACGACATAAAATGAATAAATAAATAGATTTACAACAAAAATGAACTAACAATGAACTGGACTATGACACTATTTTCTTCTAGATCTGATGTACAGCAGAAACAAACTCTGTTGCGTTATTTTCCTGTTATCACTGTAAAGCTGATTTGAAACAGTCTGTATTGTAAAAAGCACTATAGACATAAAGGTGACATAAAAAGTCAAAATATTGACATACTGTTTGACAAAAGCATGATATTTTCTCCTGTGACGGCTTCCATAAGTATGCGTCTACTGTACACTTTCTATACTCATGAATCACAGTCATCAGTTTGCTCATCTTCAGGATCAGTGTGAGGAATGAACTGGAACTGATGTATACTGGCCCCGTCTCAAACGGCACACTTCATGTGCACTAGTGCTCGTGTGTTTGTGTATCTAAGTCCACAAGACCGTAGGGGCCCAGGAATACTTCAGCCAAACATGAAAATGATGCCGTGGTTTACTCACCCTCAAGCCTCATCCTAATATGAGTGTGTTCTTCCAGCCGGACACAATCCTGGCTCTTCCAGGCTTTATAATGGGAGTGAATGGTGCCCAAGTTTCTCAAGCTCCAAAAAGCGCATCCATCTCTCATAAAACATGTTAATAAATGCCCTCAGAAGTGAAGCGATGGGTTTTTGTAAGAAAGATCGCCATAACTTTATACACTGTAATCACGGGCTTCCGGCAACAGCCGCACGCGTGTTCACGAGAGAGTCGAGTTCTGGTGGACGAATGACCTCTGACCTGACACATGACGTTACTGCTCTTTTCTTATATTGAAAATCTCCTAAACTTTTCTTTAAAACTTCTCGTTTTAGACTTATAATTGGTGACGGCGTTTTGTTTTGCTCTATCCTCTGTGAAAGTTTGGATGCGTGTCTCTAGTACATTTGACACCATGTTATATCTCAAAAAGACACAAACTCTTCATGGAAGTAAGATTCAGCAAACAATGAATTCATTCATTTAATGTAGCCTACAAATTAACTACAACATAGGCTAAATATGTACTCATTTGGCAGTTTAATGTAAGCTTTTACTCTAATAAAAGATGGTTTTCTTATAAATGTTTCACCCTCAGTGCTGACAGAGAAGAGACTCCACTACACATGTGGCAGGCAGAGCAAGAGACACTAACAAGAGAAGATGATGGTCTGTGCACTGTGTAGGAGTGTACTATGTAAAGCTCACACACTCAACTGTGTTCAAGGCAGAGCAGAACGTGGAAAATGAACTATATTCAGGGTTTCTTTTTGGGACAGGGCCTAAAATTCATTTTAAAGTTGCATTGTGTATAAAGAAGGATCTGTTGACAGAAATGCATTTTCATATACATTACTATGTTTTCAGTGGTGTATAAAGACATACTTAATGAACCGTTATGTTTTTATTACCTTAGAATGAGCCATTTCTCTCTACACACACCGCGGGTCCGCTTACATCGACATGTTACTACAGTGGCCCTGAACGCACAAACGCGTTTCGTTACTATGTTGTTCTTCGTGCAAAGAAGCTAAAGCTAAAGTCAGCGAATAAAACACTCACACAATGATGAATAAAGTAACAATAATATTCGCAATAACATATTGTTTTACTGAATAATTAAATAAACCTCATTGCTGAACTGGCTACTCTCTGCTGTCTCAGACCATAGACTGTAAAAAAAGATGGACAACGCCCCTTCGCTCTCTTTTTTTATTTATTTATTTTTTTTTTATTAATGCATAACACATTTGATACAATTTTCAAAAAAATAAATTAATCTTGTAATACAAAATTCATTTAGATGCAGTTCACGTTTTCAAAAGGAATAAAAAATTAATAAAAGTAAGAAATACACATCAGCCAATAGAGAGTTGAGACAAATATCATACAAGTAACAAATAATCTGTATAAAAATTATAAATAACATAAAAGTATACAGCCAGAGTATCAGACAGTAAATATCAGTTAAATTAATTATAAAGTTAACTTAGATAAGTATTGCATACATTTTGATGCTGATTTACCATCTAATCCAGAGATACAATCTATATAATTTTTTAAGTCAAGTTTAAAAACATTGAAAAGAGGTATGTTCTTCATAAATTTCGATTTATGAATAAAGAATTTTCCAAACAAAATAAATAAGTTGACTATATATTGTACAGAGGAGTTTGAGTCAGAAAAGTAAAAGAAGACGTCAAAATTAGATAAGTGAATGTTTGAGCCAAGTTGTCCATTAATGAAACACTGTATATCATTCCACAGAGAAGAGCTATGTGAACAGCTATAGGGTCTAATGTTTCTGTTTCCAGAGAGCAGAAGCTACATTTTTCGTCTACAGTAGGGATAAATTTAGAAATAATCTTGTTACAGGGGTAATAATGATGAAGAATTTTAAATGATATTTCTTTTACTTTGTTTGTAATTAAAAATGTGTGTGGGTTACTCCATGCTCTATTCCAATTAATATTTTCATATAAAGGGGACCATTTGTATCTGGAAGCAGGGATAGATTTTGCACATAAAAGGTTTTTTATTACTTTGTTGTTGACTTTTCTGTCTAGAAAAGGTAGACCATTTATTGAAACATTATTGGAGAATGATATATTAATTTGATCCAACTCTGACTCATCTCTAAGTAGGGTGATGATCCCATGGGGTATAGCTCTGGTTACAATATCAAATTCTTTTCTTGGAGGATGGAAATTAAATTTATGTGTGAAATCATCATAAGTTAAAATTTGATTTGAGTTATTTAATAATTGGGATACCAGCATAATATCATGTTTAAACCAGTTTTCTATAAAGAGAGTCTTGTTTCTATATATTCCCCTTCGCTCTCTTCCATTGATGAGAACTGAAGCCGCCAGAGTCTCGATATGGCGCTGACATATTGGAACTTGAGTCTGCGCAGTAGCGATCTCGGGACCAGACCTAAGCAGTAGTGAGCAGGAAGTAAAGCCGCGAAGTCAACGCTCCGCCCTCACTCCCGCAGAATGCACTTAGGGAGAGTGGATTCTGCACACTTTTTTAAAAATTGATTGCAGTAGGACAAGAGGCTTGTTAAAATAAAGTAAATACAATCTCCTCAGTCCTCCGAAGATCCCGAAAAAATGTCCGTTGGTGCTTCAGTGACTACTTCGCTCAGAGAACCTGTCAATCACAGCTGTCAATCATGACGTTACACCACCGCATCATGTAACTAACTAAAAAACAACTTATTTTTGAAACAGACACTTGAACTCACATCAGCGTGATAAAACGACAGCAAATGAAAGAAACCACGTTTGGAAAAAAGATATTTGAAGTGTATTTTATTTGTTTAGTTGGTCTCACGTCCCGTTGAATAACACGGGGAGGCGGGGCTTATGACCTATACTAGGACCAGTCACCGGGGGGCGATCGAGACGTTTTGGCTTCACTTTTCAGGGCTTGTGTGGCACGCTTGTCTCAGACGACATCACTTCCTGTCGACCACCCTAACTTCTGCTGGGTGCAATTCACAACCTCTCCACTAGATGCCGCTACAATCACACACTGCATCTTTAACCACTTTTGGAAAGTACACCTCACATGCTAAATTAAACATACAATATAATGCGGTAATGTGACAATATATAACACACTACTGCTTGAAAGAGCTTATTGTTGGATATTACATATTTTGTCTTCAATTATTATTGTTTAAACAGTAACAGCACACCGTGCAGTCTGAATTAACTGTGTGCAAATGAAATGCACATTAAACTCCGCCCACATGAACGACATCATCAGATGTTCATCCACTGGTAAAGTAGCGAGTTTCTCTGGAAGCTTGACCACAACAGAATAAAAGAAAAAGAATAATAAAAGAACAAAAAAAGGTAAATATGACTCCTTATCTCACAATTCTGGCTTTTTTCCTACTAATTGTATGTTTATATTTCGCAAATTTTGACTTTTTTCCTCACTGAGAGTTATCCTCAAACTGGGACTTTCTTCTCTCAGAATTGTGAGATATAAAGTCGCAAATATTATTTTTTATTCCATGGCGGCAAGTTTCCACAAGTTTCACTTCAAAACGTTTATTCACACACCTAACAGTGTAAACAATGAATATTTACATTTAGATCACATCGCTCTTGCAAAAACTGATACATTTGATATGAAGCAAAACCTTTTCAGCGCGAAAACTTTATCAACTGTTAAGCTGAGCTGAATATTTTTATTATTAGAACTTAAAAAATATATTTCTGAATCAGATATGAAACAGATAATTGCATAATTATATCTTTAAAGACAGCCTGTTACTGTAATTGACGTTTAGTTAATCGACGGTTTCCTTCATTTCCTCCACTTTTATAGTTTTGCCCTCTTTATTAGCGTTATTTAGAAACAAAACAACTCATTCTGCATACCCTCCGTTTTACAAACTTAAGTACAAAATGATTTAGTGGCAATCAACATTTGATTGTAGATGCTGTATATCGAGTTTAATTGTATTTAATCAGCAATATTAATTTATAAACACTCAACTATAAACAATTAAAGCGTTGAGTGCGAATCTACCGATGACACAGTATTTCCCAACAACAAAGATAAAAACAAAGAGTGGCATTTACTACAAAAAGGTTTAATCTCGCATGAATAAAACACAAATACACATTAAATAAGAGATTCAGAGTGAAGTGTGTGTGTTTATGGTGTGTGTGTGTGTGTGTGTGTGTGTGTGCTGCCCTCATGTGGACGAACACCAGACCTGCAGGATGAAACCAAACCAGTATATACACAGTACAGTCATATATAGGGGAGCGCGGGGCACAACCTAACGCGGGGTTAGTTGTAACACGCTTGTTTTAAATACTTCCGCACATGTTTGGATAACGAAACTTTGTGTATTTACTAGTTGTCATATCAACACTATATAGAAAAAAAAAATCCGCCAAAATTATTTATTTTTTGGAAGATATCCATAGACATTTATTAAACCATAGCAAAAGTAAATTTCTTACTTAAGATAATTTTTCATCTCTATTTTTTTGTGTTTATTTAAAATAAGACAAATCTGATATTATTTTAATCTCCAAGATGTTATTTAACAGTTGAGATAGTTCTTTAATGCTTCGCTAACTAGCAGAAGACACTAGCAGGGTTTAAATCCCAGTTGTGCAGGCGGGGCATGTTGTAACACTGCGTTACAATGTGCCCCTATTAGAAATATGCTATTATATTCTATACTTTTATTAATTTTATTGAGAAAACGTGAGAAAAACGTGAATAAAGACTGAGAGTCAATGTTCAGAAATTACTAATTATTTATTTGTTTTGAACTATGTTGTATAGCTGTGTTTTCATGTGTTCGTAGTCAAAACTCAAAAATGAGTTTCTATTTAATTATTAAAAATTGCCATTATTTTATATGAAAAAGTTTTTTAATTGTATTTTATTTAGAAAATATTTTGGTTTGTTTTGTATATTTTTTTTATTAGATCAGATAACATTTTAAGCTGTCATATGGTCATGTTACAATGTGCCCCTGCACATGTTACAATGTACCGCACCTATGGGGCATGTTGTCACATTTCACTTCCATTCTTTCGGGGTATATCAAGAAAAAAGTATATACTGTATTGATAAAACAAAAACACATAATTGTAGTAGACATGTGGGAAATTAATGTGGGAAAAAATAAATACTCTGAACCATAAGTAGATTTACACAAACTGAGAAAGTCAAAAAGCGTTAGGTTGTGCCCCGCTCTCCCCTACACTTAAATTTTTTGAGAATACAAGACACAAACAAACACGCCTATCTTCATAATTCTAGTTTTCTTCTAAAGTTTTTAATTTGACCCAAATCAAAGATTTCACTGCACTGACTAGGCTACATTATGAGATACAGTAAAAGTCACTTTTCATATAATTTTTTCATGATTAATATTGCATTGCACTAATACCACACTGACCAACTGTCACATTCTGCCTTTTCAATGTCAGTGACAACAACAAGCATAATTAAAGCTGCAAGCAGCATTTATCGGGGTTCAAACAGTTTAAGGCCTTTAAGCACATGCGTAAAAATATATTACATTTTTTTTTAGCAAGCATGTGAACACTTAAAAAACTTAGGAAACAAAAAGTAATTTATAAAAGATCATATAAGAGATTCAGTCAAGAATCATTGTGAATAATGTATGTTGGATTGATGTTTATAAGGAAGTTCATCCTGATAATGCATTGTCAGCATTTGAAAGATTATTTTACCATTTGTTGGACAAACATGCACATATGAAAAAATATACAGTGAAGAATGTTACAGGACACCATGGATTGGTAATGAGTTGAAAAACATTATGTTTGAGAGAGATGTGGCAAAGGGTACAGCAAACAGAACTGGGAGGATTGGGACGTCTTTTGCAAATTAAGAAATCAAGTAAATAAAATTAATAGGAAAAAGAAAAGAATGTTTTACAAAATTAAAATAAGTGAATGTAAATATGATTGTAAAAAAATCTGCAGTACACTCAGTGAAATAATGGATAGGAAATTCCTTCTTTTATTGATACAGGTGAATCTTTTTTAACTATTTTAAACCATATGAAATTGGAAATTATTTAAGAAAAAAAAAATCATAAATAAAGTTGATAAATTAAGGGAAGAAATGTTGTTTGGCTGGCCCAGTTTGCCACATCTTTAATATCAGTATTGAAAAGGGGATTTTTCCTTTAACCTGGAAAGATGCAAAGGTTATTCATCTACAGAAAATTTGGTTTGAAAGTTAACTGTCTAATGGGACAATGTGTATTTATAATGGAAGCTATTCAGATGTGAAAGAGTTGCAATGTGGTGTGACTCAAGGAAGTTGTTTAAGACCAATGATCTTCCTTTTGTTTTAAAGTGTGTGGACAGTCATGTGTGCAGATGATAAAACATTATATTTACCTGCAACATCAATTAAGCAGTTGTCTACTGCTTTGGATGAAGAAATACAATTGGTCATAATGTAGGTTCAGAATAATAAGTTGTTTCTAAACTTGATAAAAACCAAAGGCTTTTATCATTTATTTGCATCAAACTGAATCAAAAGTTACATGTGTCTGTAAAGACTCTGCCTATTGAACAGGTAGAGGAAATAAGACTTCTTGGACTTATATTAGACAGTAGGCTGAAGTGGTCAAAACAGATATGAACATATGAAAATAACAGGTGGGAAGAGGTTTGCCAGTTATTAAGAGATGTGTAAACCTTTTTACCACAACACTGTATTTCTAAAATTGTGCAAAAAATGGTTCTTGCTTAGATTATTGCCCAGTGGTGTGGCCGAGTACATCAAGTTATAACACAATAACTTAACACAATTGTTAGGCTAACTAATTGAAAAATTACAATTAGTCCAGAACAGAGCGACACAACTCACTTTAAACTGTAATAGAAGAGCTAAGAATGCACTGGTCAAGGATTGTCTCTCTGCTTTGTTTTATAAGAAATATTTCTGTGTCTAGAGTTCCTAATGTCTTGTACTCTCAACTTTTGTATAATAGTACTAGTCATAATTTTAACGCCAGGCTGTTTTTTTAATTTATTTCCTGTTTCGAAAACCACTGCAAAACAACGGACTGTAATATATAGAGGAATTAAAATATGGAATGATTTACCTTTGATATTACACATTTTTTAACAATAAAAATTAGATATTTGGAATGAATGTTGGGTTAATATGTGTCATTGACTTAACTTTTTATTGTTGTTGATTAAATGTAGTTTTGTATATTTTACTTGTTGACCCCAGGAAGAGTAGCCACTGCCTAGGTAGTGGCTAATGGGGATCTAAATATACAAATAAACTTAGATGATTGATGAAAAATACCATTTACAGCATATACAGGTAATTTACCGAGGAAAAATATGTTTTTAAAAAATTTTTTGACAGCTATAGCACCATGTCTTGACTGATCTCCACCACTTTTATTAGGTGTCCTCAAAGTCTGCCCATACTGTGTCAAATTTGTTGTAAATATCTCATTTCGTTTTGAAGTTTAGACACTTATAGTTATGAGAGCATAAAAATGATCTATGGGTGATATTGGATTTTTTTTTGTCAGTTCCTATCATAATTTTGACATTTGGGCGTTATTGTTTAGCTATTGATCAATGTTTTCAAATTTACTGTGGTGTTTTTGTCTCGATCGGACTAACGGTTTCAAAGATAATCGCAAGTTTTTTAAAGTGCTAAATGACACAGTTACACAAACCATAAGGCGAAACCTGGCATGTTTTGTATCGTTGGACTCAGCAAGGATTCAGGAGTCTAAGGAGATCACTCTCGTGAAAAACGCTGGCTTGAAACTTCTCAGGCTCCTTCAGGGCATTGTGCCGATGACACGTACTGAGTTTTTTTGAGATACACCAATGTTCTCATAGATTATCATGGCACCCTGGACAAAGACACTGCATGCCAATTTTCATCGGACTAACGGTTGGGTGCGGTTATAGCCATTTTCATGATTTTTTTCCCTGTTATAGCACCACCAAGTCGCCAATTGTCGCAATTTTTTTTCATGTAACCTGAGATTGAGCTCATAAACATGTGTTCCGAGTTTCGTGAAAATATCTCTTTCCGTTCACAAGTTATAGGTGTTTTAGTAAAAGTGGCCCTGGTCACATTGAACATTTTGGACCCCTTAGCGACTGTGAATTGAAATTTCAATTTTTTTTTAATGATTATTGAGTCACTGTCCAGAGAATATTTCTGCAGTGGTTTGGTTCTGATCAGGCCAAAACCCTAGTAGTTCGCAAAAGTAGGTTTTTCAAAAGGCCTCAATTTACTCAAAAAAGGTGCCTGAAGGGGGAGCAAATCCTACTAAACGCATTGACCCAAGGATTCCAACGATAAAAGACACTTGAGCCTACATCTAACGGTTTAGGAGTTATGAGCCATTTCGTACTTTTGACCGCTGTAGCACCCCCGTCAGGCCGATTGGGGCGGGCCCTTGTGACGTTGTAGGCGGTGTGAGTACTACCAGCCCCCGAAGTTTCAAGTCTCTATGACTTACGGTTTGGTCTGCCCGATCATTTTTATATGGACAATGCTGCATCATGCACTGAAAAAAGTGAAATGTGCAATTCATTCAAAATATATATTTGCATTGGTCCAATGGAAAATTGTGATTTTCAGTTTATACCTTCTGTTTTCACTTTGTCTCAAAGTAAGTGTTACGCCCTCTAAAAGGATATTTTGGATTAACTTAAAAAAATTGATGTAATTTGTTACAGCTAATTTTTTAAGTTTTTCTCAAATTGTATTTATGATTTAGTTAAAACCATAAATTTTGATTAATGTCAAACCAAAATTTTTATTTTTTCCAACTCAACGTTTTACCTTAACCCAAAGTACACAGCAAAAACTCCAGTGTTAAATTAACACTCAAGAGTGTTAAAGTTAATGAGATAATTAAGTGATTAATTGAGTGATGATTGAGCATTATTGAAGACACCTGATGTTAACAAGCAGAATCACTGAAGGAGAAAATCACAAATTGTAAGTTACCATTATGGTGATCATTGTTTGCTTTAGTTGGACTCTTGACCCATATACGTTTACTTTAGACTTTGTTTGGCTGTTGTATCTGAGTTATAACTGACAGATGAGCAAAGTAAAAAAAAGTGATCTGATGGTGTTGGTTATATTATGACAATCATCATTTGAACTTGATCACTGATCACATTAAGATTGTTATTTCTGACATAGGTTTATGTTGTTGGTTACAACATAACTGTGATTCTGCATAAATATCCAGAATTTTAGATATAATACAAAGGATTTCTTAAAAGTTGTTTAAAAAAAAAAAGACTTTCTTTTAGGCACACACAGACGTCAAGATTCAGTCTATGCATCTCAACAATGGTGAGGAGCAGAATATTCAATTAGGAAAAGTAAATTACATAGACAATTCAGATCATAATTTATTCATAATGCAATGCATGATGGGAGCCATTAATGAGTTGTGATTGGTGGCAGCCACTGCAACATGCTTTATTATTGTCACCATTGTTGAGATTCACAGGCTGATTATTGATGTCTGTGTTTCTAAATAAATTCATTTGAAAGTCTTTTGATCAGAACAATGTTTATTAAATATTTTGGATTATAAGAAAAATACTGATAATCATATGCTGTAGAATCGCAGAGCTGCTGAAATTAACAAGTTAAACCAAACTATCTCAATAAGTTTCATTTTTCAGATCACAGCATGATTATGTCAAAACATAACCAACACTCTCAGATCACACTTTTCTTTGTTCATTTGACTGTTATAAATCAATAACAGCAGACAAACAAAATCTAAAGTAAACATATAATGGTCAAGAGTCCAACTAAAGCAAACACCCATCACCATAATGGTAACTTACAATTTGTGATTTTCTCCTTCAGTGATTCTGCTTGTTAACATCAGGTGTCTTCAATAATGCTCAACCATCACTAAATGAATCACTTAATTATCTCATTAACTTTAACACTCTTGAGTGTTAATTTAACACTGGAGTTTTTGCTGTGTACTTTGGGTAAAGGTAAAACTTAAAATTTTGGCTTGACATTAATCAAAATTTATGGTTTTAACTAAATCATAAATACAATTTGAGAAAAACTAAAAAAAAATTAGTAATATCAAAAAGTTAATCCAAAGTATCATTTTTTTCAGTGTGGGAAAATTAACAATAACAACAGTTTAATTATAATAAACTAATTATAAACTCCAGTGGTCAGGCAGCAGTAAACTTTCTCACTGCAGACTATAAGGTGAGAAATGTTGTGTAGTCCCGACCAACAGTTTGTTGTAGTCCTTAAACAATTTCTTTAAAAGCAAATATCTCCCTTTGCTTTGAACTTTGAGCATTGTAACTTTGCAGATGTTGTTTATGCTCAAACAGCAACATTACACAACGTTCGAAAAGAGAAATCGTAATCAACCAACCCTTTAAAGTTAAAAATCCTAATGGGTATGATGAATTGTGAGATAACCAAGATAGAGATAGAACCAGATAGAACGAAATCATTGTAAAGAGGTACAGGGTACCATCCGTTGAGTTTTTGCAGCGATTATATGTCAAACAAGTAACATCAAACGTATTCACCCACCACGCAAACACAGTTCAATCGTTTGTATGATAGAGAAACCTGAGTTTCCAACGCAGCTTGTCACAAGTCCATCTTTCTCAAAGTCAATGATTATAGTCAATAAACATCCACAAGAAGTTCCACAGGTTTAAGCAGTTCGAAGACGACAAACTCAGTCAATAATCCATTGATAATTCCCACGCACATTAAGCGGTCGCATAAAACAGCCCAATAGAGAAACTTGTCTCAAGACTTATTTAGCATGTGCTCAATTAGAACAAAAGGCTTAAATGAATAGCAAAGAAAATAACTATTTCTCCTCATTCCCTAATTTGTGAATAAAATTTCAACACAGAATCAGTTGCTATTTTTATTCAAAATGAAACTATTTACATTATTTAAGCTTGTAGAAGAGAACTAACATTTCAATGTGAATGTAGGGTTGCTCACAACTTGACCAGGTTAATAGATTTATATCACCACTGTATTAAATTGCATCCAGATTCACAGTGCATCACACTTGTCTCCAACAAATATGGGGCAATATGTCAACTAAATGCATTGTTTTTTGGTGGGAAAGGTTGGGAATGTTCCCTGTTAATATAAAAAAAATAAGACTTCAATTTAGGTTTTACAAAGACTCTTTAAAATTATTTACCGACTGAGCAAATGATTAAGAAATGACAGAACAATCAAAACAGTTTATGTGTAATTAAATGCCCATACTTTTGCCAAATATATACTGTAGTTATACATGCCAATTATAGTCTTCTCCAGTCCATATACACGTTTGTGAATAATGTAACATCACATCATTGTTCTCTTTTTATTCTGTTCACAAATGCAAAACAATATTTCAGAACACCGGAACCTTGAATCTCATCTATTACGCAGTCTCACAGTTTGACATGTCTGTCATTGGAAAGCACCATGCAGTGTTATGAATAATTAAGAGAGTGTCTTCTCATAGGATAAGAAAACTCAGTCTCATGAATATTATTGAGACACATACGCGTCTTAGAAGTACTATAGTGCATGACACAATGTAAATTTTAAACCAGGAAGATGAAAATAGCGAACCCCCTCGAACTTCTAAAACATGTTTTGTCCCTTATCTCAAAAATCAGTTTTAGCTAGTATTTTGCAAATGTAATACACAATGTCTTCACTACCACCAACAGCTCCTCCAGCAGCTGCTCCAACAACAGGAACATAGGAACCCCAGTCACGAGCTCGCTTTGCTCTGTTTGGTACTTTTGCTTCAGCTTCTTCTACAGCTTTAGACACTTCTTTCGTTAATTTTTCACTAAATTCACGTTCTGCTTTTTTTCTAGTTTCATTTAGAATTTTCTCCTGAAGCTTTTGTTTGTCCTTCTCGTGTTTTTCTTCCAGGAATTCAATGAAGTTCTGTTGTTGTTTTCCTAAACATTGTTCCTTTCTTTCATTCTCCTCTTCAATTTGTTTCTTCTGCTCCTTCAGTTTTCTCTGCATCTCTTTTCTAAGGTTCTCATGGGTCTCTTTCTTGACCTCTTCTTCTCTCTTTTTAAATTCCTCTTCAGTTCTTCTCAGTTCATTCTGAATCTCTTGTATTTCTCTCTCATTGTCTTTCTTCATTTGTTCTATTTCAGCTTCATATTTGGTTTTCAGCTCTTCTTCTTTTCTTTTGTTCTCTTGTTCTTTTTCTTTTATGATTCTCTCTTGTTCCTCTTTGATGTTCTTCTCCACCAGCTGGAACATCTCATTGGTGTAAAAACTCCCTCCATTTCCTGCCACCATTCGGTCAATCTTCTCAAGAAGCTCAGAAACCTGCATCTGATCTTTAGTCTCGTTGTTGTTGAACACATGGTATCTGTGACCACACTGCTGGACAATGTTCTTCAAACTATCATCATCTTTGATAAAATCTTCAACCCTTGTTCCTCTAAGTTCATCTCCTCTGGTGAACAGCACTATGGTGTACATTCTGGATTTGTCTCCAAAACTCTCCTGGATCATCTTCACTGCATCTTTCTCCTCTTGAGTGAATCGTCCCAGTTGAATCACCAGCAGAAACACATGTGGACCAGGTGCCGCCATTGAGATGCACTTCACAATCTCCTTTCTGGTCTCAGCATTATCAACTCCAGTATCAAACAGGCCTGGAGTGTCGATCACAGTGATCTGTCTTCTGTTGAACTCAGCTTTTTCTTTCTGACACTCTCGGGTCACTGAGCGTGAAGTCAGTTTTGATTCAAATGTGTCTCTTCTCAGTATGGTGTTTCCCGTTGCACTCTTCCCAACACCCGTCTTTCCCAGCAGCACAATCCTTAGATCATCATCATGTGTTACACCTGCTAACCACAAAGGGAACTGTCATTACATTGAAATTCTCTAGAAACACACACACTAAATGCTTATCCTCTATGATTTTCTATCTATACATTATTGTTCCATGACAGGTTGGATCACTGTGCCCCATTGTGCCCTGAGACCAAATCTGAGGGATTCTGCTTTGTCGGGACATGGGACAACTTTTTGAGCAATGTTTCTGGGCAATGATGCAGGCAACGGGCAACCAGGTGAGACACAGGGCCCACAACCAATTTAAATGATCCATTTGTTGGAAATTTGTTGCCCATTCTCAGTGTAAAAGTTCCCAAGCAACAATCGCTCTGCAGCATTGCCCAGCAAGATTGCTCAAAAAGTTGCCCCGTGTATCATCACCTTTAGGGACACCTGTTATCATAAGAACAGAAACACAGCATATGTGCTATCTGACGAAGGGGGGTGTGATAAAGTCTGCAGCAGGGGAATGAGTGCGAAGACAAGCTGTAATGAGGAGGTCATAAAGTGCATGATGACTAAAACTGTCTCTATTTCCAGTAACTGGTGGCCTGCAAACCTGGGAGAGGAAGAGAGAGACTTCACACATTTGGACTGTATTTTTGAATTCGTGTTTTGATGTGCGAGGCTGAGCACCCGAGTGGATTTATTTCTGTTATTATTGAAACTGAACAAAATGACTTTCTCTCCACACTGACTTCTTCATCATTTTTATTTGAACGGTTTACATGCTAATCTACTGATTGTCTGTAGGAGTTTAACTTTCATAATGTGCTTGTTTGCATTTAGGATTGATTTTAAAGTACTGTTACTGGAATATAAATCACTCAACGGCCTAGGACCTTAATACATTGCAGATATGCTCATGGAATATAAACCATCACAGGACAAAAACAGATCACAGGATCAAGTCAGTTAGAAATACCAAGGGTTCACTTAAAGCAAGGAGAGCTTGTTTTAGCTATTTTGGATCCAGCTTCCTGAAGAGATCAGATGTGCTCCTACAGGAGCCACATTCAAATCCAGACTGGATCTGTTTAGCTTTGCATTTACTGATTGAGCACTGTGCCGCTGTACGCCCCACTGATTGCACTTTATCTTATCTATGTATCATCTTTTTACTCTTAATTATTTTTATAACTCTTTTAATTATCTTTGTTGTTAAGATTATTTTTGGTTAGGGATGTTTGGATAGAAAAGGTTGAGAGAAAGGAGAGCGATATGGGTTCGCACTCATAAGTGAGTGAAGAGACGCCAGGCCATCAGAGGCAGACCCATTTTTGGGTTTTACGCTATGGGGGCACTTAAGCCATATTGGCTCATGGGAATGAAGAGACAATAGAAGAGAGTGGTTTAGTGTAACATCGCGACCCTGACTTGATTTTGTTCCACTCCAGATATGAGTACCCCGAACTTAGTGATTCAGGAATCATGTTAATAATTTGTATACTCTGATTCTATTGTAATCTTTATTTCTTCTGTTGCGATTATTCTAGGATTTTTTTTTATTTCTTTTCTTTGTAAACCACTTTGTGTGTGAAATGGGATATATAAACAAACTTGTTTGAAATTTAACATTAAAAACAAAATGAAACTGTGAAATTATTTTAAATTGTAACATTAACAGTTCACAGACTTTAATGAACTCATACCTGCTGTTGATGGACTTCTTCTCAGTTCCTCTATTTCAGCTCTGTGTTTGTTTTTCTCCAGTTCCACTCGAGCCTGAAGGTACATGAAGGTGGTGTAGAAACTTCCTTTGTTCTCTTCAACAATATTCTCCACATACTGAAGTAGAGCTGGAACCTGTGAGGGGTTCTCTAAAATAAAATGACGACCTCCAAATGTCTGGATAGAAGTCTTAGTAACTGAAGTGTGTAATATATTTAGATTGCTAATCATGCTCTTCACTTGGATTATGACAACCATGAGGTGGTTTTTGATTCTTGAGCCGAATATCTTCTGGATCTCTTCCATTTCTGTTTTGTCTTCATCAGTCAGTGGACCAGCAGGAATAATGAGGAGGAAAACATGAACTCCAGGATCACAGAGAGACACACAGCGGAGAGTCTGACGCATCACTTCCTCCTCTGAGAGCTGATTGAGAGCTGGAAGCTCCACCAGACTGATCACACGATTTTTCATTTTTCCTCTTATATATTTAGATACAGTGGCCTTCAGTGTTTCATCACTTCCACACAGCACCAAGTTCAGCTTCTGTTGTCTGGTGACACTTACACCTCCTTCAACAACAACAACAACAACAACAACAAAGTATTTTAATTGCTCTTTTTAAAATTGTCCAGAGGTGGGTAATCCAGGGGCCAAAGAGTAAAAGTCCTGCCATATGTTTATTCCACCCATGAACTCAGTCAGCTGATTTCACTAATTAGTTCTCTCTCCTGTCCGAATTAGCAAATCCAGGTGATTGGAACAAAATACTGAGGAGGACTTTTACTTTCTGAACCTGTAAACCTCTGAGACTTACATTTTATTATTCAGATTTATTATATGAAGGATCAAATGGAAACTTGCATATACTCAGTTTATAAACATACCCGTAGGCTGATTTTGCTTTGCACTTGTATTACTCACTGTAACAAAAAGAAGAAGAAGAAAAATCATTTTTCACCAACTTAAACTCATGGTACATACAACTTGAGATGATAAACACTTCAGTACCAATGTCATGATTCAGTACATAATAAGGCATCATGACTGAAACCTTGTTTAACTGTTGTCTAATATCTGTTGACTTGCGTCTCATAGAAGCATCTCTGCCCACACTAAAAATTTAAATGACTGAAATATAGATGTCTATTTATATGACATGCTTTTTCCATTATTTAAACTATGGAAAATTATAAGTATAGGATCCCTACATTAGACTGTATATATTATCAAGTGTAAAAACAAACAAACATGTTGTTATACTTATCCATTAACTTGAAATATCATGTATTATCTGTCCCTGATGTTCAATAACCTGGTGTCAGAATATTGGTTATGAATACGTTGTTAAAAAAAAAAAAAAAAAAAACTTACAATAGGATCCTATCTTTGGTATTTTATGAAGAAAATGTTTTGTTTTCTTCGTCTCTGTATGAGTTTCTTGATGTTGTGCATCATCCTTTAAATCAGAATCTTCCTCTTCCTCTGTTCTGAGTGAAGAGTCATCCTCCAGTGTTTCTTCTGCATAATCATATGGTTCACATGTGAGAAAATCTTCATTGTTTTCTCTTAGAATCTTCTCTAACAGTTGAGATATTTCAGAGAGACATTCCTCTGTTTCATGTTCAAGCTGCAGATGTCCTCCTCCACAGTCGGCATTTAACTGTTGAATTAATTTTTTAACTTTCACAGATGCTCCTTTAGCTCTCAGTTTCTCTTTATCAGTCGTGATCACAATGGTGCGTTTAATCGCCTCTTCACTGAATTCTTTCAGGACACTTTGCACTCTTCTCATGTCCTCTTCAGTGAAGTCTTTATATTGCAGTACGAGTATGAAGACATGAGGTCCTGGATCAGACAGAGACACACACTCTCTCACTGTCTGTGTGATCTGATGATCTGAGATGTGTGTCTGGAGCAGTTGAGGACTGTTGATGATGGTCACATGTCTGTCCTTCAGTCTTCCTCTGACTCTCTCTACAACATCTGGAGGAGCTTCACTGTCAAACGCTGCTCTTCCTAATATGAAGTTTCCCAATCGACTGTTTTCTGACACTCTCTTCCCCAGCAGAACAATCCTCACTGCAAAGAGTGAAACCATATTATGCTTAATTCTCACATCGCACACTCCTAACACTGCACATTCCATACAGAAAAATCTTATCAAACATTGAACAGTGTTTAGACAGTTTCACTACCATTAAATACCTGATGCTTTCATGACAAAACCATAATGTCTCATTTAGCAACAATTAACTTGCTGCTGTATTAAATAGCTTAACAGATCTATCAATAAAATATTACTGATAAATTTGTCACAATAACAGTCACAGCACTCACCTATGGGATCAAATTCCCGCCAAATATATAGCGGTCACGTATAAAAAAATAATAAGCGTGAATCAAAAATTTAAAAACACATGTAAAAATATATTGCACAAACTGAAAAAAAAAAATGCAAAATGATCAGAATAGCAAACAACGTGGTCACGGATCAAAATATAATAAGCGTGAATCAAGAAATAACAAGCATGAATAAAAACTTTAAACACATTAAAAGTTATTTTGCACAAAACTTGAACTTATGGTCATGCTTTCTTAAAAAGTATGTTTTCGCTCTTCTTTCTATGTTCTGCGCTTGCTTTCCCAAATGTTGCAGTTCGAGTTTCATGTAAATTAGGGCGGGCTTAAGCGTCACCATTGGTCCACTAGTTCTAGATTGACAGCTACTCCTCTAGCCAATCAATCAAAGAGGGGAGTTGACGTCACACCAATGCGACTCGTGGCTACTGATGCTTACTTGTTATACAGGAGAAGACGACCATCAACTCAGTTGGCAAAAAAATTTCCGTGGCAGGACACCTTTAAACTGCATGTGTGCCTGCAACTCAACCTGTTGCCGGTATATACGTATACCTGGCAATATGGTATCATTAAATTCGTCATCCTAACGACGACCTGTTACAGTTATGCCTGTCTGATGATCCATCATTCACCTCTAATAATCAATGCACTGGACCTGGCACCGCGAGCGTCGATCTTCTCCGAGCAGTAACTTGCCACCACCTACCGGCTGTTTTACTTTCATATTTAATCAATAACAAGGATGGGTAATGTCGGTCCTGGGGGCGATATTTTTTTTCCCAGGATGGTAGGGGAAGACTCATGAATATTCATTAGGGAAGTCATCCCTGATTGGTCTTAACCCCAGTGACGGGTAGGTTTAGGGGCGGGGTTGGGATAGGTCATCACATAGACCCCAGTGACGGGTAGGTTTAGGGGCAGGGTTAGAGTAGGTCATCAGACCAATCAGGGATGACTTCCCTAATGAATATTCATGAGTCTTCCCCAACCATCCTGGGAAAAAAATATTGCGTCCTGGGGTGCTTCTCATTTCTTATTTGTGCATCCTCGTTTCCTTTCCTCGCGTCTCAGCTCCGCCCCCTGTAGGATGCGAGGGAAGGCTGCAAGGAAAAGACGCGAGGACGGAGGAATCGAATGTAACTTTTTTTTATACATTGGAATACTTGATCGCTCGAGCGTCACTTCATCGCATCATCAGCAGCGCTCAGAGGATCTACCCTCATGTTGTTGAAGTTTGTTTATTTAAGAAATTCATAATAAATAATAATAAAGCAAGATACCCTGTTGAAATATGTGAGACTGTTGCCTTTGGCTTGCTCAGTTGGGGATATTTTGGGGATATTTAATTTTATTCTATCAATCAATAAATTTCACTAGAAACAAACTTTGTTGTATTATTTTATTTTAATACTGTGAAGCTGCTTTGATACAATCTGTATTGTGAAAAGCGCTATACAAATATACTTGATTTGATTTGATATGTGTGGTTTATTTAAACTGCAAAGGTAAAGTATAAATTAAAATGATTGTGACCGATGTGAAGGGGGAGGAGAATTTAGACGTGCGTCACGTTTAAGTCATAGACTGTAAAAAATATGGACAAAGCGTCTGTGACGTCACCCATAGACTTTCTGAAGAACGGGTTTGAAGCATAGACATAATAAATACATAGACGCCCTATTGGCCGCTTTGGAACGTTGCTGCGATACGTCAACGCGTCCGCCATTTTGCGGAGGGCAAGACTGCGCTGTAATCAAATGCAAGTAAACAGGTGAGCTGCGGTTTTTCTGTATAAACCCCCCAAAAAATATATTTATCAACCGATTTCAGTGGTTTGTATGTGGTGTACAAAAAAGTTCCATTTCTAGTTATTTAAAATCTCGATAGTTAGACTTATAAAATGTATTTATTTTTAATAAGGAATGGCCAAAGCTCAGGGTTGTCATGTATTTGGTTTTTCATTCTTGGATAAGAATGGTGAACACCCCCATACTGAGATATAATTTGATTTTCACATTAAATTAAATAAAGTTTTCTTATTGTGGGAAAAGCATATTCTGTCATTGACCCGATTTTAGCAATAAAAAAGATAACTGATGGATCCTTTATGGTAATACATGGTACAACTACAGTGCAATGCAAATACCGTAAAACTTCAAATAATAGCCGAGTCCCAAATAGACGCCTGTCTCTTTTAAACGCCTGGTGTGACGACAGGTTTGGGTAAATAAAGGCCGGTCTCAAATAGAGGCCTGGTCTGTTTTTTAGTATCGGGTTGTATTTGATCTTCTAAAACCCGTCAGATCGTCTGTTCTATGTTTTGATTAGATTTCACGTGACAGACGCAACCGTTCATGAACGATTGATCACTATTCGCGCGCGCGCGCGCGTGTGTGTGTGAAGAAGAAAGAGGAGATAATATATTTCATTAACTTCGGGATGTTATCCTTAGGTATGTGGCCTCACTGGCCTGACAGTAGCTTCTGATGGAAGCGAGGATCACCTTATCCATTGTTTCAAAGAGGGAGAGCCGTGCGCATCTGGGCGGGAGCTGTTAGTGCAAGCAAGGCAGGCAAAAGTTAGCGGAGGCTGGAGAGGGAGAAGTGGAGGAGAGCGACGAGGAGGAGGAATTCGCCAATGAACTTGTAATTGAGGATCGCGGGGATGATGATAGTGATGAATAGAGTAATTTTCTATCACATGATTGCAGTTGTTTTACAGGGTAGCCTTCATTCTTTCTTGTTAATAATAATAATAATAATAATAATACCTTTTATTTATGGGCGCCTTTCAAGGCACTCAAGGACACCTTACACTATAGAACAAAGCAATAAGTACAAAACATACAAACACATCGATGCTATACATCATACAATCATTTCATTAAAAGCTATTCTAAAAAGATACGTTTTTATCTGAACTTTAAAACAGGAAATTGAATCCATTTGGCGAATGTGCAAGGGTAATGCATTCCACAGCTTAGGCGCCACACAACTAAAAGCTCTACCACCAAAGGAACTCATCTTGAAGTTTGGCACAGACAATAAGTCTGCAGAAGATGATCTCAAAGATCTAAGAGGTGTATACAGATGAAGAAGATCTGACAAATATTGAGGAGCCAGATTATGAAGTGCTTTAAATGTAAGGAGTAATATTTTATAATGTACACGAAAATGAACAGGAAGCCAATGTAGATGGTAAAGAATTGGAGTTATGTGTTCAAAACAACGTGTACGAGTTACAATTCTGGCTGCTGAATTCTGTATTAACTGTAGTCTGTGAAGCTGTTTTTTCGGAATCTCACATAAAAGGGAATTACAATAATCAAGCCTAGATGTAACCAAGGCATGAATGAGAACTTCAGTACAGTGTTGAGAAAGTGAAGAACGAAGTCTAGTAATATTACGTAAGTGAAAAGATGCAGTACGTGAAATATTATTGATATGGGAACTAAAAGAAAGCAAACCATCAAAAATAACGCCAAGACTTTTCACCTGGCTAGAGAAGTTAACCGGGCAATTATCAATGAGCAAGGGGAAAGATTGAGCTTTAGATAAAGCAGACCTAGATCCAACAAGAAGGGCTTCAGTTTTACCTGTATTTAACTTAAAAAAATTATTAGTCATCCATATATTAACATCCTGCAAACATTTAGTAAGGTTAGAAGGGGGATGAGAAGCATTTGGTCTTGTGGATATGTATACTTGTGTGTCGTCGGCGTAGAAATGAAAATAAATACCATAGGAACGAAAAATATAACCGAGGGGTAGAATATAAATAATAAATAAAAGCGGACCCAAAACAGACCCCTGCGGAACGCCGTGAGTGACCGAGACAGGCTCTGATTGAGCAGTCTTAATCTGTACAAACTGTTTTCTGTCACATAGATAAGACGAAAACCAAAGTAAAACATTATTAGCTACTCCAATGCAGGCCAATCTTTCGAGTAATACTGAATGACTAATAGTGTCAAAGGCAGCACTAATATCTAAAAGAATAAGAATAGACAGGAAACCAGAATCAGCAGCCAAGAGAAGATCATTTGTAACCTTAACAAGAGCTGTTTCTGTACTATGATTGGATCTAAAACCTGACTGAAAATGCTCATAAATGTCGTTATCTTGCACTGTCCCAGGGTGGGATTTCTCCTGTTGGAAGCAGCACTGGCAGTCTCGCATCAGAGCATCTCACTGGCTGACAGCAGAATTCTAGTTGAGTTGCTACTATTCTTTCAAGGATTTTAGATATAAAAGGCAGGTTAGAAATGGGCCTATAATTATTTAGATCATTAGGATTGGCACCAGGTTTTTTGAGAATTGGAGAGATAGAGGCCATTTTTAATGATGAAGGAACAGTAGCAGAAGATAATGAAGAACTTACTATAGCTGTAATAATATGAGAGATTGAATAAGTACAAGACTTAACTAAAACAGTAGGTAAAGGATCAAGTGAGCAAGTAGAAGACTTAGACTTTGTGATCAACTTAGTGATGGAATCAACTGAAGGCAGCTCAAAGTTAGAGAAAGTTTTAGCAGGGGCAAAAATATGATTATGTCCAATTTGATAATCACTAGACATTAAGTCAGAATTAAGTAGTTCTTGATGAATATTGTCAATCTTAGATCTAAAAAAATTTGAAACAGATACACATTGATTGGGAGAAAGTGAAACAGTATTGTGAGGTTTCAACAGTTTGTTAAAAGTACTGAATAAAGTCCTTGTATTACTTTGTCCATTGGCAATGATATTCGCATAGAAAGATGATTTTGCGCTTTCCAGCTCAGCCTTGTAAGAAACCAGATGCTCAGAGTACATCTGTTTGTGTACTTCAAGACCAGTTCGTTTGCATAGTCTCTCCAGTCGGCGACCTGAAGCCTTTTGATGTCGAAGTTCTGGAGTATACCATGGAGACGAGTTGACATAGGATACAATACGAGTTCTCATAGGAGCAACATTGTCAAGTATTTGAGAAAAACTATTGTTATAGAAATTTACCAAGTCAGATGTAGAAGAATTAAAACAACAATTGTTTACAGAGTGATCGATCATTCCATCCAAAACATTAAGATCAATATTCTTAATATTACGAAATGAAACAGAGCGTTGAGACTTAACTTTTGCCAATGGAAGACAGATATTGAATAATATAGGATTATGATCTGAGATAGAAGATTCAATAGGAGTAAAATTAAAAGGCTTGACACCTGAACAGCATACAAGATCCAAAATATGTCCCTTGTTGTGTGTTGGAAATTTAACAAACTGCACAAGGTCAGCACTATCCAGAATTGACTTAAATTCATTATACTGAGTGTTAGTAGTATTGCCAAAATGAATATTGAAATCTCCCATCAACATGATGTTCGGAGACAGGGTACACAGATGTGTCAAAATGGTAGAAAATTCAGTAAAAAATATATTCATAGCAGATGCTTTTGGTGGTCTATAAATCGTGACAACAATAGTGGGAGTTGAACCTTTAAGCTGTACAGCCAATATTTCAAAAGATGATGGCTCCTCCGATATAGAAATTGGACAGACTTTATAACTGTCACGATATATAAGTGCAAGACCGCCTCCTTTACCAGTACAGCGAGGCTTGCATGTATAAGCATATCCAGCTGGTATTGTTTGATTTAAATGAAAAAAGTCGTTAGGCTTCTGCCAAGTCTCAGTTAGAGTCATAAAATCAATGTTTTGGTCTTGAATAAGTTCATGGATAATAGATGTCTTATTGTTGAGTGATCGAACATTAAAAAGAGTAAAACAAAGTGGTGCAGAAGGTGCGAAATCTGACCTGGGCAACGGAGTAAGCACTTCATAGTCAACAGATCGCCCAGCATTTTTCGGCAATCTTGGGTTTGAAGACCAAAAAGACCGAATTTGTCCAACACGTTCAGATTTAGCAGAGCTGAATCGGATATTCCGCTGAGACCCACGGTGAATGTATTTCGGTCGGCGTATAGGATCCGGATGATTACCGCTATGCAGCAGCAGTGGAGTTATGACAGGTCTAAGTTTGTATAGATCCGCCACCGAGTACACCAGACAAGGAGTAGCACTGAACAATGCAGAGGAGAAAATAATCCATAACAGCAGTTTGAAGAGCCACATGGTGAAGTCTTGTTGAATTAGGATAGACAAACCCAACGGTGATGCCAAGCTGAAAACGCCAATCTTCCGCCACGATCAGGAATAGATATCACTTAAAATCCGATTCAGAGTTCCAGGAGTGAAATAATGAACGGAGAGGCTGGATACAATTTCCCGACTTAAAAAGATTCAATTACAAAAGGAAAACAATAAAATAACCGGTGAGTAGCGGCAACCAAAACGTGCCAGCGTTCACTCAACCGGATGAAGGTTTGACACAAATGTGTTTTGTGAATTGTTGATGTGTTTCGGGCAACAAGTTCATATGCTCGATGGATTTTAGCGGCTGTCACATCGTTTCGTTTTTTATGGGTTTTTTTTATTTTTATGCTGCCAATAGCCAAAGACATTTCTTACATTAAATGATTTTGTTAAACACATTCGAATTAATTATAAATAAAACATAATATAATGTGGTAACCTCCTACTGTCATGCTTGAACATATCAACACTAAATTAAAGGCCTGTCTCTTATAGACGCCTGTCTCAAATACAAGCCGGTGCAGTTCGGCGATTTGGGTAAATAGAAGCCCGGGCTATTATTTGAAGTTTTACGGGTAGTAAATATAAAATAAAGTGAGAAGTAGGCTAATAGTAAATAGTTTAGTCAATAAAATAAACAAACAGTATACAGCAAATTAAATAGTAATGAAAAGTATAATTATATAATATCATAAGTACTAATATAATAATAATAATATATTGATAATAGCATATAGTTTATGTATAATACTATAATAATAGCAATAGAATATGAAATATCAATTACAGAATATAGACAATAAAAAATAAGTTAAATAGTTATCCATCTTGGAACATCTTGGGAAATCCTAACCCCGCCCACCTTCTGACGCAGCGCGCGTCACTCAGCTCGCTCTGCTACTCCGGTTATCTCTGTGTATATTTTAGGCAACGAAATATGTTATAAAACACCACACTAACTATTTTCGTTTTCATTTAAAGAAATCTTAAACATTATAGCCACACAAATGTGGTTCAGGCAACGCGTATTGATTATATTCACTGCACGTTTGCCTATTTATAAAAAAACTAAATATAAAACACAAACCTGCCTCTTTTCGTTTTAAATATAATATAAAAATATTAAACATTTTAATATGGTCCAGGCAATATGTGCATTTGTACTAAACAACAGATGTTGCAGTAAACAACATTACAGATCATATTCGTTGTATTAAAATTTAAAATGACAAAACTCAACCCAGTCTCTTTTTGTTACATTTCAGTTTTATCAATATTAGCCATTATAAAAGTAAAGGTACAAGAAGCTATACAAATAGAGCAAACAATTCAGTCAAACATACAAAGTCAGCGCTCTAGTCTAACCATACAACGGTAAACTTAAATAGCTTATAAAGTTATGAAACTTCCCCTCAGCCAAAACGATTGACCAGGGAACAAATTATAGATTCACGAAACCAAAAATCGCCCGTTAGAAATACACACGATGAATTATATCTCATGTTTAACCACTACAGAGACGCCAGAGACAGCGGCAAACCTCATAACGACAAGCCGAGGAAAGGCGGTCATCGCTGGATCTCACAACTGGATACAATTTTCATAAATCTTTATAAATAAACCACAGATTTGAGCTTTAAACTACTACATTCTCGCCTGAAAAACTCTTAAAACTACATTTCATGATACAGAAACAGTAGTATTATATGTCAACTGTATTAAAAAATGGCGCTTCTTATGTTGTCATTCTCCGTGGCGCTGCCTTGTCAGCTGTCAATCAAGCTGTCAATCAAAGTTAACCACGCCCTTATTGTCATACATTTTATATCTAAATACGATCTAAACTAACGAGTTAGAAAAAAATTCACCCCCCTCACAGTTGTCAGGCACTCGGAACCTATCGAAAAATACAATAAAAGTCCATGGGACCAACCTGTAAAAACATGAATTTATGCTGTGAAAACGGACATTTTAACATGGGGGCTATGGACATTTGCTCCCTTTTGGGACCTGCCCCTAGCGGATTTTCGATGTATTGCAGTTTTTCGCACTTCCGGGTAGGCTTCATTTTTCAGATCAGAATGTTGCCGCTTGGTTTAAGTCGATAAAACTCTTCCGCATAGGATCCACCTGTGTATCCTCGCTCATGACTCCTTATGAAGCCTCCTAACTCCTCGATCCTCGACTCCTCGCGGTGCAATTAGAGAATTGAGATGTCCTTCAAGATGGCTGAGCTCGATCGGTTTCCGGGTCATAGGATGGAGGACGGAGGAGAGAGGAGACAAGGAGGGATATTGACAAGCACCCCCAGGTGCGCAGAGTTTAGCTCCTCCAACCCTAACCAAACACACCTGAACCAGCTAATCATCGTCTTTAGGATATTTAAGACAGGTGAGGTTTTTAATCGGAGTTGACGCTAAACTCTGCAGGACAGCGGCACTCTAGAAACAACGTTACCTATCGCTGATGGAGATGTTGCTGTATTCAAATTTTAAGCTATACTTAAAACATTAATCCTAAAGTAATATGCAATTATGTAGCTATGCAAGTAAACACAATAAGTTTGTAATAAATCACTGTATTAAATTCAACTGGTTTCTGTATATCTTCTCTGTAACACAATCATTTTCAATAATCTTGTCAAATTTGGCGAGGTTAATAAAAAAAGGTAGGCAATGCGTAGCGGTGACAGGTCAAAGTCCTAAAGTCTTCAGACAATGGCCGTTTTAGTTTTTGCAACGAATTGTAGCGTTTCATAACTGCAGGATGTTTTACTTACAGCAGCCTTAGCATATTGACATCATGAGCCAAGTAATATTGTTTAACACCAATTACAAGTGTGCACATTAACATTCTCATGTATCTCAAAAAAGATGAATTTAATTATTAATGTCTAGAGTTCAGATAGCTTTACTGCTTGAAAGTCTTTGTAAAGTTAAATTTAACTGCCGCCTTCCCCTGTATAAGTAAGTGTAGCACTCCTGAAAAGGAGTAAGGATTAAAGAAAAATGAAATAAAAGAGAGCGCAGCAGTGCTTCTTTGTTGTCATATTTACTCAGAATGAAGTGCATCACGGCGCGCACCAACCACTGAAGTGTGCAGTGACGTAATCACGCTGGTATGCCAGGCGAAAATAATTAATTTAATAAATTAACATAAAGCACAAATAAGAAATTAAACAGTATACAAAAGTATTAGAAAAATAACATTTTAGTATATTATAATGGAATTTAATAAATTGTACAAACATAAACAGCTTGTACTCCTACATAAGCATCAGTAGCCACGAGTCGCATTGGTGTGACGTCAACTCCCCTCTTCGATTGATTGGCTAGAGGAGTAGCTGTCAATCTAGAACTAGTGGACCAATGGTGACGCTTAAAGGGACACTTCACCCATTTGCATTAAGCTTTGTATTGTTAGAAACCCAGTCATATATTATAATAAACGTGGATTTTTCATTCATTTTTCCCTGAGATGGGAGAAATAAGGATTTAAGTGTTTTACTTCCTGCTTATTATGACGTAAAAATCATCATTTTGCGTCATAATAAGCAGGAAGTCACATTGCATTGAAAAGTGTAGAGACTACAAACACTAGCTCCTCATTATTCCAGGGGGCGGGACCTGCTCACGCTACAGGCCTATTACAGATCAGTGACTTCACTTTCTGAAACTAAAACCAAGATCCTCCATCTTGTTTGGAAGCTAAGCTAACAGGCACTGTGGAGACAGATGTGAAGATATGACAATAGCAGAGGGTAATGTTACTCAATTTGATGTCGAAGAAGAGGATTTTGGAAGTCTGATGCTTGAATCAGGTGTTTGTGGCTACCTTTACAAGCCGCATAGCGAAGAGCAGCCGAGGCAGAAGACCTGCCTGCCGCGGACGAGAAGCCCGGACTGGCTCGAGCTGTGGGCGGACTGGTGGCGCCGGTGATCTCACTATGCAACTACGAGCACAGAGATACAGTCCGTCTGCGGCAAAGAATTTAAACGATGCCAATTTCTCCTGGACGAAATCTCTGAATCAGACGAGGACACGGACGTTTGTGTTGTGAACCATCCTAGTTTCGCACCGCATCTGACTGAACATCCCGGTAACGTTACCATGCAATAATTCACCACTTCGAAAGAAATACAAATGAGGAGTAATTCACTAATGAGTTCACCAACTAACTAACGTTAGACATTTTGTGTGAAATGAATTTCAAGCTCCGGTGGTAGCTAGCCTTATAGACAGATGAGTGATTCATATGCTGTTCTGGATTAGTGGGAGTGGCTTGCGCAGCTGTGCAATGTGGTGCATTGTGGGAGTTGTTGTCTTTCATACAAATGCGTCCTGAAGTTACTTTCTTTCTTTCCTCGGTCAAGAAGGCACCAAATTCAAAATTTATTTTACATTTCGACTACATATATGACCCACTTTCAATAAAGATCAATGTTCCCATGGGTGAAATGCTCCTTTAAGCCCGCCCTAATTTACATGAAACTCGAACTGCAACATTTGGGAAAGCAAGCGCAGAACATAGAAAGAAGAGCGAAGAGAAAAACAGCACAAGCGTACAAAAGAGTAAAATATGAGCAGAAAATGCAAGAAAGCACAAAGTACACAGTAATAAAACAAAGGAAAACATACTTTTTAAGAAAGCATGACCAAAAGTTTAAGTTTTGTGCAAAATAACTTTTAATGTGTTTAAAGTTTTTATTCATGCTTGTTATTTCTTGATTCACGCTTATTATATTTTGATCCGTGACCACGTTGTTTGCTATTCTGATCATTTTGCAATTTTTTTTTCAGTTTGTGCAATATATTTTTACATGTGTTTTTAAATTTTTGATTCACGCTTATTATTTTTTTATACGTGACCGCTATATATTTGGCGAGAATTTGATCCCATACTCACCCAGCTAACAGACTTTTGTTATAAGGACGTTCTCCAAATATTCAGTGTTGGTTCTGGGAACATGAAAAATGTCCAGTTTTCTTGATGTTAGAGAAACGTGTTTTAAAAGGTATAATGTTCCTCAAACGCTCTTTCAACTTAATTTTGATTTTAAATTCAACATTATAGGATGCTGGGATGAAATTCAACATTGATTTCTAACATTCCAAGAACATAAAAATATCCAGTTTCCTGAATGTTACTAGAATGTTATTTAAAGGTTAGTGTGATGTTCCTGTAACATTCTTTCAATCATATTTCAAAAGAGTAATAAGAACACAAACTACAACTTTATTCAGACACAGCCTTAGATGAACTGAAGATAAAAGACATTAACTCTTCGGAGTCTTGGGCTATTTTGGCCGTTTTTGAGTACTTTTTATTTTTTTTTATTTTGCGACATAAACAAATGTTTACCATACCAATGTTTGGTATTGTTTTTTTCAGCACAACATCACCTATATGAACAGACAATTATTTTTTCACTTTTATGTACTGTATCAACATACTGGACCCAAAATCACACAAAAAACACAAAATCCGAATAGAAAAATTATAGTTTTTTTACTACAAAAAACACAAACATGCTCAATGAAGCATTTTAAAAGGTTTAAAATGTAAACACAAGTTGTAAATGTCAACATATACAGGTAAAATTCTGATATAATCAAGCTATATACAAAAAAAATATGATTTACAAAAAAAAAAAGCGAGTGTAGCCATAGGCTTTTTTTTCTCTTTTTAGCTTTGCCACTTTTTAAAAGTTTATGCACACAATTATACAGAGAGCTATATTTAAGGCCTTGCATTCCCAGAGTATGAGGGTTCCCAATTAGTGCAAATACAACATAAAAAAGGTAAAATTGAGATAAAATCTAACTATATACAGCAAAAAGCAGGTGTGGCAATAGGCGTTTTTTTTTTTGCTTAGAAACTCTACAAAACACTTCATGTACAATTACACAGGCAGCTACATTACAGGGCTTTCCTTCCTTGAGTAAGAGGGGTTCCTAAAAAGTGCAAATATACTATACAAAAGGTAAAATAAACACAAAATCAAACTATATATACAACTATTTACAACGAATATCAGGTGAGTTTTTTTTTTTTATCTGTGCCACTCCTCAAAACAGTTTCTGTCAACAATGAGACCAAAGACATTCGCTTCATTTTCCTTCCACAAAAAACTACCTAAACTATCTACACTACTCCTAAACTACTCTCAAAATCTATTCAAACTTTTCCAAAAACTAGCAATAATATCTCTCTCTCTCTCTTTCTATATGTCTCTGTCTACTCCGTCAATCTCCCGACTCCCGCGGGCGCCTTTCAATTTCACTTCTTTGCTCAGTTGGCTCCTCCTCCACTCCCTAAAATGTGCAACCTGAAGAGCAGAGTCAGCAGATTCACACATTTTTCTCCGTTTTGCTTTATGACAAAAACCGACGAAGTTATGAGAATAAATGCAACGCCTGTCGCATCCCATCTTGCGTTCCTTTACGAACGCGTCAATATTTTCAAAAAAAAATTATATAAAGTTTAAATTATCATATCTCCGTTTTTACTTGGTCTATCAACACAAAACAAAAAGTAAAATAGAGTTTCAAGCCAGCACTTTCGACAGAAGTGGACAGCAGCGCTCAACGTGACTTTGTTTTTATGCTTCGACGTCTTAAACTGGTCATGTGATTTGATCACGCCGGCGTGATCGGCGACTCGGAAGAGTTAAGTCTCTCAAGATCTGATTAAACAACTCCACAAACAGCATTACCAGCTTCACTTATTACTAACCAGACTGACTTTATTTCTGTCACATGTCTACAGAAGTTCTTATTGAGAATTAACAGAGATTTAGATGTTGATGTCTTATTGAAAATGTTTCGTTTGAGGTCACCATCATGGAGATCAGTGTTTGCTTTAGTTGGGCTCTTGACCCTTGAGTATCTTTGAGTTTGTGCTTTATCAGTAATTGCAGGTGTTCATGGAGAACATTTCTGCATCGATAAAGCAGATTGACTTGTCTGTTATAATAACCAGTGTTTCCCCTACAATGTATTAAGCCACCGCTGGATTTTCAGCGCCGCTGCAAAATCTTCACATGATCAATAATATCATGACATTCACTTACACACATTGCCATAAGGGGCCGTTCACATTCACGTTCACATGCAAATATTTCAAATGTGGGCGCGCGGCAAGCGCACTCATAATAGAAGCGACGCGGCGCGCTCGTTTTAAGCATGGACATAGGGCTGGGCGATTTAAATCGCGATATTGTTATGCGCATCTCGTCAGTAAAGCCGGTTCCTTGATTAGTAGTAAATCACCATCACCTGCTTTCAGATGGAGCGGCATTTACTACAAAGAGCCGTAGTTAACTGACAAGCTGAGCCATATCGCATTAATATTGCGGACGTATCGCCAGCGATTATTAATGCAATATGGCTCAGCTTGTCAGTTAACTACGGCTCTTTGTACACAGCAAAAACTCCAGTGTTAAATTAACACTCCTGGGAGTGTATATGAGTCCACACTCAAGAGTGTTTAAGTTAATGATATAATTAAGTGATTAATTTAGTGATGATTGAGCATTATTGAAGACACCTGATGTTAACAAGCAGAATCACTGAAGGAGAAAATCTCAAATTGTAAGTTACCGTTATGACGATCAATGGTTGCTTTAGTTGGACTCTTGACCCATATATTATTAACTTTAGATTTTGTTTGGCTGTTGTTTCTGAATTATAATCGCCAGTTGAACAAAGAAAAAAGTGATCTGATGGTGTTGGTTATATTATGACATTCATCATTTGAACTTGATCACTGAACTCATTAAAATCCTTCTTTCTGACTTCGATTTATGTTGTTGATTACAGCATAACTGTGAATCTGCATAAATGCCCAGCATTTTTGATATAATATAAAGGATTTCTTAAAAGTTGTTTAAAAAAAAAATCATTCTTTTAGGCACACACAGATGTCAGGATTCAGTCTATGCATCTCAACAATGGTGACGAGCAGAATATTCAATTAGGAAAAGTAAATTACATAGACAATTCAGATCATAATTTATTCATACCGCAATGCATGATGGGAGCCATTAATGAGTTGTGATTGGTGGCAGCCACTGCAACATGCTTTATTATTGTCACCATTGTTGAGATTCACAGGCTGATTATTGATGTCTGTGTTTTAAATGAATTTATCTGAATGTCTTTTGATCAGAACAATGTTTATTAAATATTTTGAATTATAAATAAAGTACTGATAATCATAGGCTGAATAATCACTAAACTGCTGCTAACAAGTTAAAACAAACTATCTCAATAAGTTTCCTTTTTCAGATCACAGCATGATTATGTCAAAACATAACCAACACTATAAGATAACATTTTACTTTGTTAATTTAACTGTTATGAATCAATAACAGCAGACAAACAACAGTAAATATTAAAGTAAACATATAATGGTCTAGAGCCCAACTAAAGCAAACACCCATCACCTTAATGGTAACTTACGATTTGTGATTTTACCCTTCAGTGATTCTGCTTGTTAACATCAGGTGTCTTCAATAATGCTCAATCATCACTAAATTAATCACTTAATTATCTCATCAGCCCTAAAATGCCGCTCCATCTGAAAGCAGGTGATGGCGATTTATTAGGCTACTAATCAAGGAACCGGCTTTACTGACGAGATGCGCATAACAATATCGCGATTTAAATCGCCCAGCCCTACATGGACAGATCTAAAGTTTTTCAGGCGCGCCTCTGTTCATGGTTGGCATAGCAACGACAGACGCCACGGGAGATTGAGCAAGCGCTTGTGCTTGTGCAAAGGAGAAAGCGGTACGAACTTTTCTCCGTTGAAGTCTATGGGGTCACTGTGTCCATATTTTTACTGTCTATGGAAAATATGCCGTCCCGGTGTCGTGCCGAAAAGTGATGGTCCGCCGAAAATTGATTGCCGTCCGCGGGAGCGCGCGCGGCGTGTTAAAGCCCTTAAAGCTGTATCGCCCAGTCTCTTTACGACTACAGCTGCTTTTATGTGGATCAAACAGACATAACGCGCACATAAACATCCGCTTATGTCCGTGGTAATAGTGATTGATGCCTAAAAGTGATTGAAGCCTCTAAAGGTTATTTCTGCCCTGAAATTAGTTGATTTCATTCAGAAGAATTATGTTTGACAGATTATAACTCACATAGTACTTTTTACCTCTTGAAATACCTGTAGATGGCCAGTACAACCATTACAATGCAGTATTTTACCTGCCAAAAAGTGATTGTAGCCTCTACTTATTGACTGAAAGGTCATTTCTACCCTGAAATTAGTTGATTATATTCATCAGGGTCATATCTGACAGATTATAACTCACATATTACTTTTTACCTCTTGAAATACCTGTAGATGGCCAGTACTACCATTATAATGCAGTATTTTACCTGCCAAAAAGTGATTGTAGCTTCTACTTATTGACTGAAAGGTTATTTCTGCCCTGAAATTAGTTGATTTCATTCAGAAGAATTATGTTTGACAGATTATAACTCACATAGCACTTTTTACCTCTTGAAATACCTGTAGATGGCCAGTACAACCATTACAATGCAGTATTTTACCTGCCAAAAAGTGATTGTAGCCTCTACTTATTGACTGAAAGGTTAATTCTGCCCTGAAATTAGTTGATTATATTCATCAGGGTCATATCTGACAGATTATAACTCACATAGTACTTTTTACCTCTTGAAATACCTGTAGATGGCCAGTACAACCATTACAATGCAGTATTTTACCTGCCAAAAAGTGATTGTAGCCTCTACTTATTGACTGAAAGGTTATTTCTGCCCTGAAATTAGTTGATTTCATTCAGAAGAATTATGTTTGACAGATTATAACTCACATAGCACTTTTTACCTCTTGAAATACCTGTAGATGGCCAGTACAACCATTACAATGCAGTATTTTACCTGCCAAAAAGTGATTGTAGCCTCTACTTATTGATTGAAAGGTTAATTCTGCCCTGAAATTAGTTGATTATATTCATCAGGGTCATATCTGTAGTACTGGCCATCTACAGGTATTTCAAGAGGTAAAAAGTAATATGTGAGTTATAATCTGTCAGATATGACCCTGATGAATATAATCAACTAATTTCAGGGCAGAAATGACCTTTCAGTCAATAAGTAGAGGCTACAATCACGTTTTGGCAGGTAAAATACTGCATTGTAATGGTGCGTTCACACCGGACGCGTTTAGCGCGTCAGGCGCGAGTCATTTCAATGTTAAGTCAATGCAAAGACGCGTTACGCGCGTAAAAAATTCCTGCGGCGCGAATGAGGCGTTTAGCGCGGCGCGGTAGACGCGAATTCGCCTCATTCGCGCGTCAAGGTCGCGCTACGCGTTACGCGCGAATGATTTTAGTGCTATTTGTGCATTCACGCGTTTGACGCGAATTCGCGTCTGCCGCCCGAGTTGAAAAATCTGAACTTCTGCGTCAATTCGCGCCGCGTTAACCAATCAGGAGCCTGCTTGCTGCTGTCACGTGGTGAACTCACAGTTTATAATGTTATTTTATGTTTGGCCTCAATAAATTATTTTGTAATATGACTAAAATGCACAACAAAGCAAATCTTTCACATAAAAACTCGATTTCAATATGAGAGATACTCATTTTTTATTGAATGCTATTTATTCCATATCTATTCTAGATTATATGAAACTTTATTAATCTAATGTAAAGACAACAAACACAATTTAGTGTATAAAAACTTTAAAAAAAAAAAATCACAGGACAGGTTTCACTTTTGGAGGCTGGCTCCATTTATTATCAAAACAAAAATAAATGACAGATTAGGTGCGGGCGAGGGTGAACCTCGCGCCGGGATGTACAGCGCGGGCTCGTCATGCAGCGACCACTCGAGGCCGAGGCTTATACGGCCTACGCTGTCCTCGTCAGCGTCCTCACCGTTAGGTCCACCAAACCTACCTCCTGGAGCAAATTGTGAAACTCCTGAAACCCTCCGGAGGGTCTGGTGGACCCGAGTACAGCGACGATGTCTCCTACGCAGCTGTTTCTGCTCTCCAGAGCATATACGAGCGGTGACTCTCTCGATTAATGCTACTGCTAATGCTCGATAAACATCTAAAAAAGATGGCCGCCAACAGGTTTCGAAACTTTCGCCTCCGGATTTCGCCTCTGACGCGCGTGACGCGCGTAAATTTCATTTCAAACTTTTGATTTTACGCGCGTCAATTTCGCTCTTGACGCGCGAATTAACACAAAGTGGTCAAGCGTATAACTAGACGCGGCAGGCGCGAATTTGACGCGCTATTCGCGTTTGGTGTGAACGCAGCATGGTTGTACTGGCCATCTACAGGTATTTCAAGAGGTAAAAAGTACTATGTGAGTTATAATCTGTCAGATATGACCCTGATGAATAGGCTATAATCAACTAATTTCAGGGTAGAAATGACCTTTCAGTCAATAAGTAGAGGCTACAATCACTTTTTGGCAGGTAAAATACTGCATTGTAATGGTTGTACTGGCCATCTACAGGTATTTCAAGAGGTAAAAAGTACTATGTGAGTTATAATCTGTCAAACATAATTCTTCTGAATGAAATCAACTAATTTCAGGGCAGAAATAACCTTTAGAGGCTTCAATCACTTTTAGGCATCAATCACTATTACCACGGACATAAGCGGATGTTTATGTGCGCGTTATGTCTGTTTGATCCACATAAAAGCAGCTGTAGTCGTAAAGAGACTGGGCGATACAGCTTTAAGGGCTTTAACACGCCGCGCGCGCTCCCGCGGACGGCAATCAATTTTCGGCGGACCATCACTTTTCGGCACGACACCGGCCCTCCGTTTTCGGCGAACAGGTTTCATTCTCGCGCAGCTTGTTTAGTAACTTCACGTGCGAGTCTTTTCTGCTCCGTGATTGCGCCACGCTCTCGGTTCCATGTGTGTGTGAGTGTGTGTCGGCGCACTGCGCTCTCTGCTCAATGTTCCACTCCGTGTTTGCGATGCGCGTTCTGCTCTGTGGTTAACGGCCCAAACGCTCCAATCATGTACCGAAAAGCAAAGTATGCTCAAATAACGTGAAACTTCTCAGTAGTAGACTTCTATTTGCTGAGCTGGTATAGCCATGCTGGCCATGGTAAAATTACCTGCTCTGATCACATGCTCTGGTAATAATAGCTTTGTATGACTATACTTTATTTTGATAATTAGTCAAAAAATAAATCTGTTAAATCTGAGTATGTTGCATAGAACTGAATGAAGAATAATATATTGATGTTTTATATTTTAATATAGGGCTATTTTCTGTCCAATTTGTGTGGACATTTTTCTTTTTTCCCCTTTTTTTGTGTGTTTGATTTAATTAGTGAATCTACATTTAAATATTGATGATTACAAGTTTGGAGGAAATGCAATTAATTGCGATTAATCACAGCAAATTGTGCGATTAATTAGTTGTTTTTTTTTATCGATTCCCAGCCGTAATATATATATATATATATATATATATATATATATATATATATATATATATATATATATATATATATATATATATATTTTTTTTTTACATAGTGCCCCTTTCTTACATTTGAGCCCCTGCCCCTGATGAACTCTTTGCACGTCCCTGGAGGTTAGTGAAGTAAAATAGGCTATGCAAGCTATAGTCACCTTTTAAACTAATGAAAAGTTTAATTTGGATTTTAATGTTCAAAATGTCTACAGGATAAAATAAATGAAAGTACTGCTTACATGATGATGTATCTAAGTGCTAAAGTGTGTTACAGAAAAAAATATCAGTAGTGCAGGTGAGGGAGAAAAGAGTTTCATTTTTCCACTATCAATTTCTACCTTACATCTGAAAATTAACACAGAAGAAAAACATAAATAATCCTGTCCTAATCCTGTTTGTGACCAGTTCAAGGTACGTGCTGCAATAATCATGCCTTCTGTTGATGGTATGTCAAATTTGTATGTCTCAAAATGTCCATTTCTATCCACAAAACTTGCCAAAAGTCATGGTTTAAGGGTTATTAAAAAAAAAAAATCTTCCAGGGGTGTATGCCCCCGGACCCCCCGCGAGCGGCTTGGTAACAACCTCCGGCACGTAACAGCACCGCTGCTGGAAAAATTTATAGGGGAAACATTGATAACAGACACATTATTACTTTTTCTGTAATTGATGACTTAACAAATTGAAAAACTATACTGAAAAATATAGTACCCAACAAGTGAAAAAGATGATTTGCAACATTATTATGTTTCAGCTGCTGAATGTTGATTGCTGTGAGATTATATAAAACTGAATTTGTTTAGTTCTGTTGCTTTGCATTGCAAACTTGCTTTGAGTCTTTTATACACTCACAGACATCAACATTCGGTGTATGATACACAACAATGGTGACATTCTTCATGCCAGCATACAAAACACATTTATGGCTCCCAGCATGCATTGCGGCATGAATAAATTATGCAGCTGAATTATTTTTTGATTGTCACCATTGTTGAGGTTTGTATGACAATTGATGATGTCTAAGTCACTTTTAAAGGTCCCGTTGCATGCGATTCCATGTTTCAAACTTTAGTTAGTGTGTAATGTTGCTGTTAGAGCATAAATAATATCTGTAAAATTATAAAGCTCAAAGTTCAATGCCAAGCGAGATATTTTATTTAACAGAAGTTGACTACAAAAAACGGCTCGATTGGACTACACACCTCTACATCCTGCATTAGTGACATCACCAGAACCGTTTCTTGACTAACCTCCGCCCACAGGAATGCTCCCTCAACTCTACTGGCTACTTGCGCACTTCTTATAACTTAGGCTACTGTGTTTACTCAGCTCTTACGGTGATTTTCTGAAGTAAAACTGACGCTTCATCTTTTGTGTGATGTACAATAAACTTTATTAAACTCATCAGTACATGTTTGATCATCATTCAAACAGCAGACTTGTAGGCTATTAATAAATAATGGATACATAGTAGTGATGTATGTCTCGAGACCGGTCTTGGTCTCGAGACCGGTCTCGAGACCACTTTTACGTGGTCTCGGTCTTGTCACGGCCTTGACGGTCTTTGGTCTTGGTCTCGGACCTCTTGGTCTTGGTCTCGGACCTCTCGGTCTTGTCTAGGTCTCGCTGTCTCAGACCGACATAGTGGTCGGGGGATTTAGCAATACAATACTACAATATCCATGACGACACAACGTTCGATAATGCAATTATTATCCGCAACGGAACGGATTGAAGTGCGCGTCCGAGTGCTGACATTGCGGAGTGTGCGCGAGCCACACGAGAAAACATTTTATCCGCGCCACTGATCGCAGCGGCAACGAGCACTTTGATCACTTGGTTTAAAAAACACATATCAGTGACATGATGGGTTTTAACTTCATTCAGGAGTCATTCATTTTGGGTAACTGCTAACTGCACAACTAACGTTACACAACTGACAGATGACTTTGAGCGCACCGCCAACGGTGTGTGTGTGTGTGTGTAACCATAGCGACAAAACGACCAACTTTCGGATCCCGCCTATAATTTCGTTTTTAAAAATGTAATTATGTATTTAAAAGTTGCAATTAATTTGAAGTCTGAGACTCCGAAATCGGCAGAGATAGGCAGGCATTTGCTTGGATGAATTTGTGTCTTTGATATCTCTCTGTGTGTGTGTGTGTGTGTGTGTGTGTGTGTTGTGTTGTTGTTGTTTGATTACAGTATTGGATTTAAGATGGTGTTAGACTAAATAAATGGTCTTTTAAATATCATCTGCATATCTCCGTTGTGTTGACTAAACATTAGGCCTAATCCAAGTTTATAATTGTGTATCTTTAATTTGATGTTATACAATTTAATCTAGACATTAAGTATAATTTCAATTGGTTACATATTTCTCATTCTTTAGACAGTTGTTGGAGGAGCAAGATGGTGTTGGAGGTGTTTGATGTTTTGTCAGATGAACCAGTCAGTAGGCCTACCAGTCATGTCAGTCCTCAACAGTACACAAAAGTTAAGGGAGTCTCAATCCTCTAATTGTGCAGTAACAGCCGTCATGCAATTGCTACACATAGTTGATCTCACCCAGTCTGCAAAAAACATTTACAATGAGCTCACAGTCACACACATGACATGGTCTGTCTCTGTATTGTTCTGCCTGTGTAATTGAAGTAATTCATAGATGCCACCTACGTCACTACAAATAGAACGCCGCCATATTTGCGACCGACTCGCCCGGTATGGCCGCCCAAACTGCCCATTTGAATGAGAGAGAGAGACAGAGATACCTGGAGAAAATTTCTATTTAGGCTCCTCCGATCCTTATTTGTTACCGCCAGTTTTCTTTAGTCCATTATTATCTCCCCCAGGCTTGCCCCAATTGGCCTTTCATGATGTAGAAATACTTAAAGTCATAGAGCTTCATGGCGCGCGTTCATGAGAGTCGAGGCAATGTCATGAATGAATCTATGAATCTGCAGCTGTTCGGCATGAATGAATCTATCTAATCCGAACAGCAGCACAGCCAGAGACATCAGCCGAATATCATAAAAGACTGCCATATCTATCCGAAAGAACAGATGTTCAATTACAGAGAGAAGGTTTAATACACACAAATATCGAAAGAATCTTTCGAGTCGAATCTTTTTGAATGATTCGGCTGCGATTAAAAGCTATCAAGAGGTAAGCTCAGTGATTATAATATAACGACTTAAATTGCAGTTTGTTCGTCACATAAAGCTATCATATGAATAAATAACGCTATTAATATAACGGACGAGTCGTATTAGATCACTTTTATGATACTTTAGTGATGTTTTTTTTTTGTCTTTTATTATTATTATTTTTTGCGTGACAGCCCCCAGTAGGCTAACGTTACTCATTCACTTTCATTACATCGACAAGAAGAGTCTCCATTAGGCTAACTTACATATTCAAAAATGTCCCTTTGTCTTCCACGGAAAGTAAACTTCAGGATTTGCACATGAAGGTGAGTAAATGACGGCAGAATTATCATTTTTGGAAGAACTAGTCCTTTAATATGCATTTCAAGGCTGAGATTATGCATCGTCTGCAGAGCTAACGTTAACGTTACTTACACAAAATAACATCTAAAGCGCATGTGACGAAGACAATTTATTAACTTCATAAAAATATTTATTAGATTTAGGTAGGTATTAACTAACAAACAGACACAGTTATATTCAAAACAACCCCAAATCTTACTAACTTACCATGATAAAGTGCATTTAAACAGATCCAACAATAAAATGAAGACAAAACATTATCTGTCGATATCTGTCTGTATAATGTTGGCCACTGAGAGTATAATGGAAATATAATTAACGTTAACCACAAACCAACATGAGACTTCAAGTCTTTTAAATAAATTATTCTCTCTTCTCTCTTATTTTGGTATAGAATAAAATACCAGTTCAGGGTTCCTCTTTCGGCTGTTGTTGCAGCCAACTGCACAACATATTGCAGGCATTACTGAGATCGGTCGCAAAGATGGCGGCGCAAAGCTACAGTGACGTCACGTGAACCGAATGAATACCATCTAGTATTGAATGTAAACTGCGGCTGAACCCTATGCTGCTGTTCTTGAATTCACAAGTTATTGCTTAGCTTCAACTAGTCTGTTTTTTCCCCCTCCTAGTGCAGCAGATTAGTAAAAAAATCACTATCCGGTCTCGACTTGGTCTTGGTCTCGACTTGGTCGGTCTTGGTCTTGGTCTTGTCTTGGTCTCGATACCCTCTGGTCTTGGTAGTGTCTTGGTCTCGGTTTAGGCGGTCTTGACTACAAGTCTAATACATAGCCTACAAGCAGATGACAAATACGTTATAATAACCGTAATTAAACTACTAAACCATACCTGTTTCATCTCTATACAGCACTCTGACTCTGTAGGCATTATTGTCCGACTCAAAATGAACGCCGTTACTGAGAGTTTCTGATATTATCATGGAATGTGAGATGAATTTTCCCTGACAGACTGAGCACGAGCTCATGAAGCTCCGCCCCCTGGGTCGTCCAGCAGCAGCTCATTTGCATTTAAAGGGCACACACTGAAACGGCTCGTTTTTCTGAGCCCCAAAAAATGTCAATTTAAACATGCTGTAAAAAATGATCTGTTGGGTATTTTGAGCTCAAACTTCACATACACACTCTGGGGACATCAGAGACTTATTTTACATCTTGTGAAAAGGGGCATAGAACGGGACCTTTAACTTTTGAAAAGTTTTGGACAATCTCACACAAATTTATTCTGTTACAAATGATTTTAATCACATTAATTGAGTTCATTATCTTCTTCTCTAATTACTTTTAAGATCCAAAAGTACATGCAATTTTCTACCTGCAGTCTTTATCTGTTTTTATAACAGACATGTTGATCTGCTTTATCAATGCAGAAATGTTCTCCAAAAACATTGCAATTGCTGATAAAGCACAAGCTCAAAGATAGTCAAGGGTCAAGAGCCCAACTAAAGCAAACACTGATCTCCATGATGGTGACCTCAAACGAAACATTTACAATAAGACATCAACATCTAAATCTCTGTTAATTCTCAATAAGAATTTCTGTAGACGTCTGACATAAATAAAGTCAGTCTGGTTAGTAATAAGTGAAGCTGGTAATGCTGTTTGTGGAGTTGTTTAATCAGATCTTGAGAGACTTAATGTCTTTTATCTTCAGTTCATCTAAGGCTGTGTCTGAATAAAGTTGTAGTTTGTGTTCTTATTACTCTTTTGAAATATGATTGAAAGAATGTTACAGGAACATCACACTAACCTTTAAATAACATTCTAGTAACATTCAGGAAACTGGATATTTTTATGTTCTTGGAATGTTAGAAATCAATGTTCCTATAATGTTGAAAATTAAGTTGAAAGAGCGTTTGAGGAACATTATACCTTTTAAAACACGTTCCTCTAACGCAGTGGTTTTCAAACTGTGGGTCGCGACCCACTTGTGGGTCACACAGTGAGAAAAGGTGGGTCGCACAAAGGCACTAGCTGCAGCTAAATTTACGTTACGATGAGTGAAACAAAACCAGTCCGATTAATGACCAAACGACTCTTAAGTGAGTTTTAGCGCCCGCCAAAGTGATTTTTTGTCCCGCCAAAGTCTTATTTGATCGGTGAGTAATGTAGATGAACTGCTGCGCTTGTGACAGAGTCACAGTGCATGTTTAACTGAAAGAACGAGCAGAGAGAGAGAGACTCGGTCGCGCGCGCGCTCTCTCTCTCTCTCTTCGGAGCCAGGCGAAAGTGTAACAAGACTTCACCGTCTCCAAACTAAGCGCTGTCTTGCTCTCTCTCCCTCGCACATATTAATCAAAATAAATCGACACGGTGGTAAAAGGTTGGAAGACCAAAGTTTCATGTGGAGCATCCGGAGATTTTTTTTTTCCTGAATTACCGCTGGGTGTGAATTGTGCTAAATAAGTTGTTGCTTTATCTTCTCTGAAAAGCGTCCCAGACATTCAGCTGACATAAAACAACACTTTAATTAAACGAAAAAAAAAAAAAAAAAAACTATCCAGTGATGAAATGTTTTCTGTGTTGACACAAATCTTGGATGTCCATGTCCTAACTGCTGGGATAATCACACAACGCGCACGACACGTCCAATTCGCGAACTAATGACTCCTTTGAACCGATTCATTTTAATAAATGGTTAAAACAACTGATCTTTCCAACAGTGAACTCAGTGACGTCTGAATCGGTGTATAATCAGTAACACTGTACAATAAGGTTCTATTTATTACATAAATTACATAAAAAGTACAGTTTGCTTACTCAAGCTTTAAAATAAATAAAACCCCTTGTTTTTTTTGAAAAGCATATGCCTACATTTTTCCACACAGTGCTATCAAGAATCGATAAGAGAATCGTTAAAGAATCGGATCGATAATCAGAATCGTCAGTGGCATTATTATTATTGATAAAATCGTATCATTTCCCATGCCTATGTGAAGACGGTAAAATTACAATCAAACATTAAAGAACATACATGTTTTTTTTAAAGTTTTTTAAGAGTTAAAAGTTTAAAATATTTTTGCTAACATGAGGTCTTGTCACTGTCAGTCTTTTTACATAAGTGTAAAACTAGGGTATGCAGATTAAGACCATCAACATGCATTGATTAATCCCATGGCATGTAGCAAAAAAAAAAAAAAAAAAAAAAGTGCGACCAGAAGACTGAGAAATTTGGTAGCACCAGTGCAAGTGGGTCTTGAGATTGATTATACTTGTCTAGGTGGGTCCTAGACTGAAAAAGTTTGGGAACCCCTGCACTAACGTCAAGAAAACTGGACATTTTTCACGTTCCCAGAACCAAATATTTGGAGAACGTTCTTATAACAAAAGTCTGTTAGCTGGGCAGGACTTTAAAAAATATTACTTTTCTATTGCTGTCAAATCATTTAATGACTTACTGTTTGGGCGATTTAAATCTGCACTACTTCTTCTCCCTAAAAAACAACAAAAGAAAACAAACTGTTTGTGAATCTAGGTAAGATGAGCAACATGACTGAAATGATTCAGAATACGTTATTCCAAAACTCACGTTTCTTCTTTCCACTCATAGTCGAAATCGATCGTGTAATAATGCCTGGAAAAGACCAAAAAACAACACGAAATAACCACTAATAAATGCAAACACAAGTTATAAAGTACCCTTAGTTTAATGGCAGAAAACGGCACAACAGGCTACACGTTTTAAGATTTCTAATTGTAGGCCTAACAGTTGTGTGTTTAATATGCGTAAGCCGTGTTTTGTTTACTTTGCTTAACTTATGTCGCAGCGTTTAATGATTAAAGTGAGATTTTTAGTTGCTATAAGATTATATTATGATGGATCATTAAAGACACTTGCTAATAACTTTAAATAAAAGTAAACATGCCAATATACATTATTCAAATCTTACCTGAACTGTTCGCCATTTTGTCAATGCGTTGGTGATATTTACTAAATCGAAACCAGGCGGGAAGGAAGTCGACCGGAAGTTGAAGCCGGTGTGGTATAGTATTCTGTACCCGTATAGTAATGGGTCCGGGCTGAGGACCCAAGCAATCCGATTGGTTCAAAGCCCGTTTTATGGGTAATCGCTTTAGTGCCTGGTTACAAATCATACAAAATCACTTTATTATAGAAGACGTTTGTACTACGTTATAACGAATCATTAATGTATTTAATGTATTTTAAATTATACGGTTCATATACTAGTATTTAACCGAAGCTATAGATTGTGAAATTAAACATTTCTCGTTGGTAGTGTTTTTTAGTTAGCTTAGATAATAGCATAGCATACAGCTAACGTTATCCGATGATCGTGATTCGTGCTATGAGCTTTTCCTGAGCTTATACTGCACTGATACTGCCTTACCATATTAACAGCCATTCGTAATGCAATTATAATTATGTAATTATTTTTTACACTTTTATTTATTAAAATAATGCTTATTTGTGTATATTACTATTTTTCGTATTAACAGTTTAGACATTTAAATAAATTACAGAATGCTAGCTATGTGTTGTGGGTTATAAATAAATATAAAATATAAAATCTAGCCTTGACTAAAGAACAGTATAATAAAATTATGGAATCACAATTTTTAATGTAATTAATCAAACCCCTTAATTCATATAATAATCTTTTATTTGAAAGAAATAACATTTTTAAAGTATGTTTTGTGACAAAGTTATTTGTTATTCAGCAATGGGGCATAAATTGCTTTTTTATTACAAGCATGTCATTTGTGTACTAATGCATATGATTTATGTCATAATTAATTCTTAATACAGAACATCATACAACACAATAACATTTAATGTAATAAAATGAGAGAACCAAAACTTATATAAAAATTTAATTAAATTACACAATACAATACATAATGAATTCAACTGAATTATGAAATGTAATATATTACATTTGTATTAACACAAAACTACAAGCAAAATGCACATTGTTTTAGGACATTTATAGGGCTTTTTAAAATACACAATACAAAGCAGCTTTAAACAAACATACTCTAGTATGTATTTACTTTCCTAAACACTTTTGTGATAGTCCTCTGGCTATACATTGTGGAGATTTAAAAACAATTAATGTTGAGTTAGCTGTGTTAAAATATTTAATGAACTGTAAGGTTAAAGTTTTTTGAGAGCTAATGAGACACAAATAGATGCAGTGTCTTTTGCTGTATGTAAAGTCAGATCTTTAGTTTGAAGTAAATTCATGTTGTATGTGCAGTCAATTCTTTGTGGAACCATCCTAAGGTCTAGATGATGCAGTCAGTCAGTTTCCCCTTTAGATGGTGCGGTCGTGACCTGGTAGGTGAGGAGGCTGGACTAAGTGTCATGGACTGGCACGAGGAACTCTGCAAAAACACACACACAACACGTCACATGCAACTGTACAATTGCAGTCTTTAGTGCTGTGGAACATCACTCACTGTTTTTGCTTTGATAAGCAAACTCAAAGGTGCAACGCAGCAGACGTAGTTAGCTCGTTGAACCTGAGTGTCGTGGATGGACTGGCACGAGGGAACTCTGCAAAAACACACACACAACACGTCACATGCAACTGTACACTTGCAGTCTTTAGTGCTATGGAACATCACTCACTGTTTTTGCTTTGATAAGCAAACTCAAAGGTGCAGTAGTGTAGTGTGTACTGTACTGCAACTGCAGTGTAAGTGCTGACTGGTGAGGGTATAGACAGCTGTCTTCTGTAGTGTAGTGTGTAGTATAGTGTGTAGTGTAGTGTGTACTGCAGTGTAAGTGCTGACTGGTGAGGGTATAGACAGCTGTCTTCTCTGAAACATATGGAGTCTTTAACCACTGTTCACCTGATGTGAGCAAAACATACAAAAAATGTAACATAATGAACATTTATGAAACGCATATTCATGTTTTGTAAATGATTAGTTAATCATTAACTAATCAATTGTAAATGGCTTTTAACTGAATCTACACAACATACATAAAATAATGAACATATCACTTATTAATTATTTATGAACGCATAGTCATGTTTCATAAATAATTAGTTAATCATTTACTAATCACTTGTAAATGACTTGTAACGAAATTTACAAAACATACATAAAATGTTATTATATCACTTGCTAATAATTTATGAATGTTTTGTAAATGATTAGTTCATCATTAACTAACCACTTATTAATGACTTACAACTGAACGTTATTATACAGTGTTACCCAAGTTTCTATACGTTTTTACTATATTTTATCATTTAATAACTTCACATTTAATCTCCAGATTAATGTAGAAACAACATAAAATAACTAAATAAAGACATTATATTTTAAATACTTGTTTAATGACATTTTTTTATATAAATGAAGGCCAGTATCACTGATACTAATACAGCTACTGATGTCTTGATAAATATGGGAAAAACAAAGAAATTGAATAAAGCGATCAAACACTCTGCACTGCATAATTTATAAATTAGATATAAATTAATCCTTATTAAAGCTACAAAGGTTCTTTAGTTAGGAGCAGTGAGTAATTTTCTCTGTTCCCATTGTTATTTGATTGACCTCGAGTGAGACCGCTATATTGGGTGCTGTCCCTTTAAGACCTGCGTTGCCGACTGCCAACTGCTGCGCAGTGCGCACCAAAGGTGCGCGTCTGTCAGGACACGTGTGTGTCTTTTCGCGCTCGAATGTTGTAAAACCATTTGCTTTAATAGCATGATCAATGTAACACTAGCTAAAGGATGACAGAAAAAAATAAAATAACTTGGATAGCACGAGTTATTAATATATATATATATATATATTAATATATTCAATGCAACTATGCGCAAGTGCTCAAACTCGTTTTGATGTATTTATGCAAGTGCCTATAACGTTAACGTTACACGAGCTGAGGCCTTTCATTTTTAATTCTTCATTCGGCAACAAAGACTTTCGTCCAAATTGTATTAGGCCTATAACATTGCAAATAGTTTTTCCGAAAGAAAATCATGCTCATGCAAGAATTATGAACTTAGTTTTAAGTATCTATAACGGTAAAAAATATTACAGGCCGATAATTACGTTAATATTAAAATATAACTACAATTAAACATTATTAAAATACACCGGGTGATGGATATACTTACTGAGATGTTGGTTGATGAGAGGGGGAAAAAAACAATAATTAATGTGAAGTTAAATTGATAATTAAATTGTATTTTTGAATTAAGTAAGGTAAATGTATTGGTCACAGAGATGAAACTGTCCAGAGAGATGCTCAGATGTCCAAAAGATGTAATTTTCGCAGAGATACTTGGTAGAATTTCTGACGAAAGGGACCTGTGAAACATGACAATTGTATATATAGTCCCGCATTTAAAAAAAAAAAGTGATGAGGCATTCTCATTGGTCATTTTCAAGTGTCTTTAAAAATGACAATATTTTATTGATGAGTCGCATTAAATTGTTTTTAAAAACCTGTGTAACATATATATATTGCCCTTTCGATGTGTGCAAAAATATTGTAGATGATAAAAAAACGTTATCTCTAATAGTTTTTTTTTTTTTTGTAATGTACAAACGTCATGGCAATATCATTACATCTTTGCATTAGAATATACAGAACAGGTGCATAAAAGAAATACAAATACAACAATAAAAATTATAATCATAGTATTAAACAAAAAATATTGAAAGGTTAAAGGGGCTTGGTTGTGTTTTTGTTTTGTAAATCATATTCTTCTTTAATGCAAACACTATTTATTGCATTCTTCTTTTTCATCACTTTAAGGGCTTAAGGGCTTTGCAGTGTAACAAATGCTTCGTGGAATCTCCATATCTCAGCTCTGGAAGGCTCTAGAGCCTCCAATCTTGCACTCCTGTCTGCGCCTCAGCACCCATATCCGAATCCAGAGATCCCTTTTTAAAGACATAAACTCATTAAGAAGTTGTCTCTCATTTATAACTCTTCTCATTTATAACTCATTTATAAGTAAAGTAATATATTACAAGTAACATGCATTACATAATAAGATCACTTTTGATGTAACGAGTAAAGCAACGCATTACATTATATGAAATCAGATTACTTTTTGATGTTACGAGTCAAGTAATGCATTACAAGTCACATACTATATAATCACATTACATTCTAATAATACCAAATACATTTAATTACAGTAAAAAAAAATTCACTGCAGATTAAGTGTTTTCGAAAACAATATTCACAGTATAAGTATGAATTGTAGCTGAAATGTAGCCATTGATGCATGAGGTCCACTATAGTGGACATATGATTAATCAGATTTCTCTCCCAATCTAAAATCAAAACTTGGAAAATGTAACTGGGTCATTATACGAAAACGTGTCATTTCCCACTTTTAATGTTTGATTTTCAAAGTACTGTTTTGAAAATCTTTAAAGGGATAGTTCACCCAAAAATGAAAATTCTGTCATCATTTACTCACCCTCAAGTTGTTCCAAACCTGTATGAGTTTCTTTGTTCTGCTGAACACAAAGGAAGATATTTTGAAGGATGTTTGTAATCAACAGATCTTGGTCCCCATTGACTTCCATAGTAGAAAAAAATATACTATGGAAGTCAATGGGGACCGAGATCTGTTTGGTTACAAACATTCTTCCAAAACTATCCCTTTAAAGATTTTCAAAACAGTACTTTGAAAATCAAACATTAAAAGTGGTAAATGGTACGTTTTCGTATAATGACCCAGTTACATTTTCCAAGTTTTGATTTTAGATTGGGAGAGAAATCTGATTAATCATCCCTTTAAGCACCTTTTTGGATGAAGTAGATCCTTACCTCCTTACCTCTCAGGAAAATGTGCCGTGCCATCTTATGTATTTTATTTTTTTCATATAACCAATGTAAATGTGTGTGTTTGGTCAACCCTGTTACTGACATATTAATTACTTTTTGAAAAGGTTTTAAATAAATAAATAAATTTTTCCATTTTAAATAAATGCAAAGGCATTTGCAAATGAGAAATGTTCCAGAGATATCGCTGCCACCAAAGTCAGTCTACTTTCGCATCCCCAATAGCGGCTGAAATTTTTCACCTTTGCTCTAGAGCCCTGTGCTTTTGGTACAGTATGTCACTCGGGGCGGGCCCTGGGGTCACCGTGCCGAATTTGGGGCCCCTGGGACCTTTCTATAAAACTCCAACTCACCAATTAATGTTAGTGGCTGAAAATGTTAGTTTTAGGGTTAGGGTTAGGGAATATTTTTGCCTTCGCTCTACAGACCGGCGCTTTCGGTATGTCGATCAGGGCAGGCCCAGGGGTCATCGTGCCAAATTTGGGGCCCCTGGGACTTTTCTATAAAACTCCCACCTACCCATTAAATGAATGCGTTTACCACCACAGTGGTTTCGCAGACACCGCTTAGAAAGGGCCGATCGACTAGGGGGCGCCATTTTCCATCTCGCCACGGCCCCCTGGAGCGGGCGGAAAAGTTTGGTGTTTAAAGGTTTCATTCTCGTTAATTAAACCACCCCTACTGTACTAAGCACACTCGACTGAACACATCACACTCATTTTCAAGTCATTTTAGTGCTTGATTTGCATAAAAATGCAGTGTCCGTGAAACCATTATTTTGCATCCTCTGATTGGATCTGGGACATTTATGTGTTTTTGCTCTCCCGTCATGTGTGATATCAATTCTCATTAATTAAACCACCCCGACTGTACTAAGCACACTGTCCACTGTCCGCGAAACCACTATTTTACATAGTGTAACAAATGCTTTGTGGAATCTCCATATCTCTCCATATCTCAGCTCTGGAAGGCTCTAGAGCCTCCAATCTTGCACTCCTGTCTGCGCCTCACCACCCTCTATCCGAATCCAGAGTTTCAAGAAGATCAGATAAACTTTATTTTTTGACCCAAAAAAAATGACAGGGGTAGGGTAGGGCCTTTTAGTTTTTTTGGTTCGAAAAATAAAGTTTCTCGGATCTTCTTGAAACCTTGGATTCTGATAGAGGGCGATGAGGCGTAGAGAGGAGTGCAAGTCCTGGCTCTCTACACCTCTCCTGAGCTGAGATATGGAGATCCCTTTTTAAATATGTACAAATAACTTTTTAACGTATGCTTTTCTGGTAACAGGGCTGACACAATGAGCGTGTCCCTGTCTTTCAGATATTACATAAACTCAAAGAAAAGAAGAGAACACTTGTCTTCTACCATCAACTTCATGAAAGGCAGATGATACAAGCAGAAGTAGAAAAATCATACTGAGGGACATGCCATTTTCAACATTTCTGCAAGATGCTTTGCACAAAAAATGTGATTAAAATCCTTTAAAAACAAAAGAAACAGAAATTAATTTATTCTTATATTATTAGACATATTACGGAAACTAAATTATAAAATATTTTATTTGTTTTATGGTTTATTAAGATTTACAGAGCTTTTTTTCCCTAAGGGACACAAAATGGCACGTTTACGTATAATGACCCAACTGTGATAGGACTCATTAGATATTGCTTGATGCTGCAATATTTTTTTTACCTACAAGAGTCTCCTAGGATAGAAGGAATGGGTGGATATTCCGGAGCAACTTGGCATTTCTGACTGACCATTTGCCATCTTGGTTTGGAGGGGGGAAAAATCGAAACACAACGGCTTGCCACTTGGTTTAAATATATAGGATGATGCACCAGGATGGGTCCACTGAAGAGGATGATGTGCAACTATGCCATTAAAACAAAATTTTATTTTTTTTAATAGCTGTCCACTGTAATGACCACTATGCATGAAAGGGTTAATCCATATAAAACAGCGCTTAATCTTGCAAAGTACGTTTTGGTGTTACTGCTATCATCGCTATGTTGTGAGAAGGTATTCCTTTGCAGAGATCCCAACCCTAACTAAGCATTTAACAAACAGAAAAAAGTGACATCTCATTACCAGATGTTCTCCAGTCCTAAAAGTAAAACAAAAACACAAACAATCTATATTTAAAAGATCTTTTAGAAAGTCATGGTCTCTTTTGAGCCTTTGTCAGTGATGCTTGATTTCTTTCAAGACAACATACTCTGAAATACTTCCCATACATGAAAAGAAAAATACATGCCGTGTTGGTGATATCATATTATATATATATTAAAATATTCTTACATAGGCTATATAAAATAAAATGCCACAACCCTGTCTCTTTTTGTTAAATTTCAGTTTTATTGATCAATAATAGCAATAATGAAAGTATAAGTAGCCATACAAGTCAAGAAATAAAGTAATTAAACGATTCAGTCAAACATAAGTCAGCAGGCACAACGTTAAAGATAAATAGCCTAAACAATTTAACGTTATATAAAGTTATAAAACTAAACTTTGCCCCCCGCCAAAACGAAAATGATAGATTAATGAGATCAAAGATCGTCCGTTAGACATAGCCTACACAAGACGAATTATATCTCATGTTTAACCACTCCACTAGACTCAGCGGCAGACGTCAGCAGCTCTAGCCGAGATAAGACTCTGCCAGGCGGGATACGTGAGCGCTGAGCGCCCGGTGATCCCTTGGATCTCACATCTCCGAAAACGTCAGATCAAAATTTGAAATAGGCGCTATCTGTATAAACAAACAACATATTTGAGATTAAAATAACTACATTCTCGACTGAAAAACTCTTAAAACTACATTTCGTGACACAATAAGAGTAGTATTTTTAAATTTCGCGGTCTATCTCCTGCTATTGACGCAACTTGAGATTTTAAATATTAGCTATAGAATATACACAATTTACATATACAATATAAAATTTAATTCAATCTTACCTTGCATATAGCAGCGGGATTTAGCATTCTACATAAAGCTACCACATAATAACACTTAAGGCTTGTTCGACTTCATGCAGCTCTGCGCAGACCGATCGGCGGCTGACTTAAAGCAGTGCATGCCGGTTAGAAATTTTGTCCGACTTGATACAGCGCCGACGCCACGTGACTGTGACATATGCCATCAAAGTACCGCGAGAGCGATTCGAGAGTAGCCGGAGAACTCAGCCAGCGCAGCTTCTCAAGAGCGGCTGCACTGGGCTGCAGGAGGGCTGATGACGACACAGCTGTTCCACGATTGGCCGGATTCACCGCATGACAACGATCACGTGTGTTTCGTGTTTATTTCGAACACCTTTAGTTCCTCTAAAGCTCTCAAATCAGTTTATTATAACAGTGAACACTCTTTTCATGTCGTTGCAATGTTATATTGTGTCATGTTTATCCAATTAAAACTGATTAAAAAACGTAGACTCCACTTCATTGATAGTATCTTATGTTGAACTTTATTCTTGTTCAAACAGACTCCGTATGAAGCAATACATAAAGTATTGAATGAAAATGTCTCTGAAACATCTGTGTATTATTTGGCAAATATTGCATTGATTTATTTCACTTAAGCTGTGGTAAAGTATGCGAACACCACGTGAGTGGTCACTACGGGAACCAGAAAGTGCCCGACTTCACGTCTCCGTTTGCAGCTCCTCCCCGCCTGCACGCGGCTACTCTCGCCGATCGGTTGCATCCAGCCGCAGCCGATGTCGAACACACCTTTAAACAGCTCACGTTAGCTACAAGTTATCGCGAGAACAGATTTAGATCAGGCATACTACTGGCATACTAACTGGGTCCTCAGGGTTACAGAATACCAGAGAATGTCTAATATGGCAATACTATACGGGTACAGAATCATAGATATCATATATAAACGCTAGAAGTCTTATGGCACATTCACTTCCGGCATCGCCGTTCGGCCATCTTGTGTCAGTGCTCTGTGCATTAAGGTGAATGATCAGCACGCACACAAATCCTCTTATCTCGCTGAAATATTGACGGATTTACAAACGGTTTGGTTTCTTACAAACGTTATTAACGTGGCTATAATTCCGAATGCTTAAACATGTATGTTATAATTTTTCATATGTATGCAGTTTATGTATGTAGTGTCATAACTACATCTCTGACGTTCATAACAAACCAAACCGTTTGAAAATCGGTAGAAAATTGAGCAAGTTATGGTTATTTAAACGTATATGCACCATTAAACGAGTGAGCGAGTCCACTGTCGCAAGATGGCCGCCGTGTGCAGACATCGATCTCCATTGGCCAGCAGCGCGCACGAGACATCTAGCCTTTATATATGATATCTATGTACAGAATACTATACCACACCGGCCGCGTGCCACCATCTTGTAGCAGAACTTCACCTGCAGTTAGCATCCCATTGACTCCCATTCATTTTGGCGTCACTTTGACAGCGAATAACTTTACATCTGAGGCGTTTGAAGACTCCATTTGTCCATTATTTATTTCTAAAGAAACACGACAATGTATAAAATGCTCCATTACCTTGTAGCTTATGTTATGGCCCCGTAGAAGCAGTTTTTGTAAAAGTAGGCTAACGATTGCGTCATAACCACGCGACTCTCTGTCGCACAGTAGAGAGATTACCGTATGGACGGGAGGAGAAGCTCGCGGGCAATCGGGGGGACGTGGAGGCAAAATGACAAAATAATTAATCAGAATACCTAGCAAAAGTTGCTCCTGCTCCTAGCTCATGGACAGCTCCTACTCACACTCTCCGTCTCTGCAAGATTCGGAAGGGAATGATTCAGATTTCTCTTGGCACAGCTACTAGAAGACAGACGGGTTGCTCACGTGGTCCGTGTAACGCTTTGCTCGGTTTGAGTCTGAGCGTCAGGAAAGGAAGTGCTAAGAAATCGCTAAAAATGGGCTTCACTTGTCTCAATTGAGATCCAATGAGATGGCTCTGTCCACTTCTTATACTGTCTATGGTCGAAACTAAACTAATTTCGATGAGGATAAAATGAACAACTTAACCGCCAATGCGGCCCCTTGTGGAGGCTTTAAAACACATCGACAGATCCTATAGCGTATGCCTACTAAAAAAGAGCTCAATGTTCGCTAAAATATGTTTTTGTACTTTTCAGTGCAGTGGAAAAGACATGTAAACTGATTAAGTGGAATATAACCATTTCTTTCCAATCCCTGTAATTTATTATAGTGATTGTAATCAATCACATTTTGTGGCTGTCTTGATAAAATAAACATTTATATACGCCAGTTGTTATGGTCAGGTAGGCTACCATCTAAGCAAAATACACAGATGGTTCATGTATAGATTTTAAAATAATCTCAGCATAAAAATAGCTAATCAATGACTAATGCTACAACTGCACTTTCATCAAAACGTAAGTTTGAATTATTGTGCTTCAGACACCACATCAGAGAGTCAATGAATTAAAAGAAAAAGAGTTAGTAACATGACACAAACCTATTTAAGATTTAATATGCGTCTCATCTGTATATTACTCATAGAGGAACTCATGTTTGCATCAGCATCTTCTGCTTCACTCCATTTTTACCCAAAACCATAATACAAACGAGCCTGATTTCTGATTAAGATTTCTTCCTAGTGTGAATTTTCATGTCAAAATTCACTGTAAAATTGGTGAGTTTACTTAGAATTCCTCTGAAAACAGATCGCCGTTTTTAGCAAGTAAATTACCTAGTCATTTTTCAGTGACTTCCTTAAGTATGCGTATACAGTGCACAATATGAGAACTTTCTATACTCATGTATCACAGTCATCAGTGTGCTGAACTTGATTCTCACATTGTGTTTCAATGTTGTCTGTGTGTCCATCAGGAGCAGAAAGATCTACTGACATTACAGTATTTTCACAACAACAAAGATAAAAACAAAGGGCGTCATTTACTACAAAAAGGTTTAATCTTGCATGAATAAAACACAAATACACATTAAATAAGGACATTCAGAGTAAAGTGTGTGTGTGTGTGTGTGTGTGCTGCCCTCATGTGGACAAACACCAGACCTGCAGGATGAAACCAAACCTCCACTATAAACCAGAGCAGAACACACACACACACAAGGAGACCTGCGCTGTAAACACTGATGTGACAAACACAGATCTGCTGTCTGATCTGAGTGTGTGTGTGTAGGTCAGTCAGTGATGATGAGCTCGTCGCAGCCCCAGTCCTCATAACTGCCGTCAGGAAGATACCGGCGGATGATGATGGGGATCTTCCTGCTCCTGAGGGACAGTAAAAACACACACATCAATAAGCTTTATCAGTGTGTTTTTGTCCATACAATGAAAGTCAATGGGGTCCAATGTTCTCAATATGACTAAACAAACACACACACATACACACACACGTCATCAACACAACAGATGAGAAACACACACATACGAGACAGTTCTGTGTGTATATTATATAAGACAGGTGTTCTCAACCATGAGCTCTCAATATGACTTTCACATTTACATGTATTCATTTATCAGACGCTTTTCTACAACGAGCGCTTCATCCGGACAGATCCTGGAGTCAACAACAGTCGTGTGTGTGTTTGTGTGTGTCGTACTTGAGCTCCTTCATGGCGATCTGCAGCGGATCCGTCTCTCCTTCCAACTCCACCATCACCGGCGCACACATCCTGTCACACAGGAAGTGATGTCACTAAGCACATGCTGTCACACAGGAAGTGATGTCACTGAGCACCACTGCAGCGCTAGCACAGCAATAGTGATGGGCAATCCGGCTCTTTTTCATGAGTTTGACTCAGCTCACTAAAAAGAGCAGGCTCTTTTTGACTCACAAACGGCTCTTTAAAAAATATATGTTTTAACTCGCTGAAAGTCCACCACACAACTGTGCAACGTGAATATTCACATTTTTAATTGTCCATAACAACCCAAAAACTTATCTGCTTGCCTTGCACATCTAATTAATGGGCAAAGTTATGACTGACTATTCTTCTTACCTTCTTTTTTTTATTTTATGGATGTTATTGAGCTTGTAGAAGTTTAGCTCTTGTGTTCTTCTGAACATCTTGCGCTGCAATTGCCCGATGTCATATCAGACCATAATCTGTCTCTCTTTTAAATGCCTATTCCACGAGTGGTAGGCTACGACTGGCTGTTTTAAAATATAATTAATATCGAAACAAAATAGTATAAGTCAATTATTTTAAATACAATTAAAATCATTCGTTATTTCATTATTAGCCTACATAATGATTTAATTTCTATATACTATATTTTTAAAAATAGAGTCTGCTCTTCAGATATGCGAGCCAGCTCCCGACGTTCACCTACAAGAGCCGGCTCTTAGATCCGGCTCATTCGCGAACGACCAATCACTACACAGCAAACCCAGACGTGCCAAGCTTGAGCACCATCAGTGTGAGACGGGACACACACAGACACACACCTCTCCTCATAATTCTACTTTTCTTCTAAAGTTTTAAATTTGACCCAACTCAAAGATTTCACTGCACTGACAACATTATGAGATACAGTGAAAGTCACTTTTCACATTATGTTTCATGATTAATATTGCATTGCATAATGTGAGCCGGTCAACTAGTCAATTTAAGAAACCCCTAGAAAACAGTAAAAACAAAAAAACAACAGGAACATTGTGTGCACATGTGATTCATTTTAAAATAGGCTACTTGACTTATTATTCCAATATCCAAATATGGTCCTAAATCCCACAGAAAGAAGGGTTTATATGCGTGACATTATAAACAGGACACTCATTAGCTGAATAAACGTTAGCCAATACAAACATATTTATAGAAAACAGTTCACAATGAATAAACAGGACCAATAATAGCAAAACGAATCCATTATATTCCAAAAAAGAAATCAAGTATAAGTTAGCCGAATCCGACATACAACACGCGGTTGTTTTAACTAACGGTAAAGCGTCCATCATTTAATGAGTAAAAAAAAAAAATTGGATGAATAATACAAAATGCTTTTTGACATAAAAAAACAAGCAAGAACAAAATGTAAAGCTAGCACATACATATCATAGCGGGCAAAGTGCCTCAACTGAAAAAGCCGCTGCGCTGCCAAAACGCTCTCAGGCGTTCACAGCTAGCTAGTTTTCAGTCGGCTAAAAACGCTTTGGTGGAACCGCGGCCTTAAAGAGACATGCACTGAAACGGGTCGCTGTGATCAGAGCTGTTTTTGAGGAGGTAAAGGCTGTTGTTTTTCACAGCCATTGAGGAATTTACACCAAAGTATGTTACAAACTTTACATGAAGACATTACTTGAGCATTTTATAATCTGCATGTCTGAATGATGTCTTCTCCTCTGAGTGACTATGATTGACAGAGCGTATTTTAAGTTAATCCACACAATCACTCCCGTGTGATCGTCGAATCTAGAGGATTAAGTAAACTCAACACAATATTCACCTTTCCACATCCACCCCAGGCCCGTTTACCTTCAGGAGCAGGGTCCGAAATTAACTTTTTGGCTCACCTGCCACGGGGACTGGTAGATGAAAAAATCCACCAGCCAAGCATATTTTTTACCGGCCAAAATAATAAACAGCCCTTTTTTTTGTCACATATACATTCATTTCAGTACTTTTAATTGAGATAATAAGGTAGGCATATTATTTTGAATACAAACATAAAAAATTGTCCAGAGCAAAATTTGAAATGTATAATAAAAAAAAAAAAAAAATATATATATATATATATATATATATATATATATATATATATATATATATATATATATATATATATATCAAAATGAGAGAAATATATGAAATATTACTATCATTGGGGTGAAATCATTATTTTATTTTTTTTGTCAGTTTTGTTTCCTGACTCGTGCAAGGGAAGGCAGAACGTACTCGGCTAAGTTACTTACGTAACCTCGGTTCCCTGAGAGATAAGGGAACGAGTATTGCGTTGCAAACGCTATGAGAAAACTAATTTTATCGAGAAAAGACCGGCCATGTATGGTGTGTAAAGCATAAGCAGCCTGGCCAGCGGCGGAGTATGCACGATCCGCGAGTGCTGAAGACGCTCTGCACGACTTTGATGAGCAGGACACAAATGGGCGGCGACAGCTTCTTCCAGTGGCGGGAGCTTCACATATCCTTTTTCCTCAGCGCCGTCAACAGATACGTACACACCGCCGCCGACTTGAGCTGCAAAGAAGCTCTGGCCGCCCTGTCAAGGACGCTTGTCAAAAAGTACGGGACGCTTGTCCACTCTGAATAGTGAGTGCGCGCGCGTCCGGGGCTCACTCACTCGCTTTCGCTCTCTCTCTCTCTCTCTGCTCGTTCTCGTAGGAGGCAGAAGAGCGTGTGCGCGCTGACAATTTTATTATTTTGGTATGAACATTCACCCGCCACTGTGGCGGATAGCCTTTTGAGATATACTCGCCAAACGGAAAATCTACCCGCATTTGGCGCTTGGCGGGTGTTAATTTCGGACCCTGTTCAGGAGTCAGAAGTACTGTTACATGGCCAACTACTGTTGCTTTTATTGTGCTATATAAATAAATGTTGATTGATTGAGTGATACTGTAACGTTACTGTCCTCGCTGAAAGAGATCAGTCAGACGGCAGGAGTGGAAGAGTTTTTGCGGTCGATTTTCAGTCTCAGTCATAGATAATAGATAATGATCATCTGTCAATCATCCCCGCTTGCTATTTGGGGAATGAACCCAGCACTGTGATTGGTCGAACTCTGTTGCTTGATTTGAGGACTGCGCGTGCACAGGTTTTTACGTACTTTAGAGTGACAAATCGCACCAGCGTACTTTGAGGTCAAAATGCATACAGGTTGGCAGGTCTGCAAACCTCAGCTCTATAATCCAGCTGTAAACTGAGGTATGTTTGTGCAGGAGGTCAGGGGTCAGAGGTCACTCACGCGATCTGCAGTGCTCGTGTCCCCAGGACTCGTGCGCGCTCGTATTTGGTCATGTAAGGTGTGGTTATTCTCTTCTGATTGGCCTGCTGACCTTCACCCGCCGGCAGGATCTGGACGTTCTCCTGGTCCTCCTACACACACACACCGTCAACACATCGGATGAGAAACACACACAAGACTGTCAGAAGAGACTGAAACTGATCAACTGAGACTGCAATTATGAGCCAAAAAACTAGAGAAACAACACTATTCTCACTACAAATACTCACATGTGATTATGCACTGAAGAGTGAGAATCAAACAAAGTCTGAACAATAAATAGTAGCCTGTTGTATTTAACATTAAATATTGTACTTCATTGCCAAAGTCACAATAAAACAATCTTAATAGTCCTAAAATATGCACTTATCAATCTTACTGGGACTGAGATTATGAGCTAAAAAAGCAAAATAAACTAATATTTAGCTATAGGGCTGGGCGATATATCGCATCACATTGTTATGCGCATCTCGTCAGTAAAGCTGGTTCCTTGATTAGTAGTAAATCACCATCACCTGCTTTCAGATGGAGCGGCATTGACTACACAGCAAAAACTCCAGTGTTAAGTTAACACTCAAGAGTGTTGAAGTTAATGAGATTATTAAGTGATTAGTTTAGTGATGATTGAGCATTATTGAAGACACCTGATGTTAACAAGCAGAATCACTGTAGGAGAAAATCACAAATTGTAAGCCATCGTTATGGTGATCAGTGTTTGCTTTAGTTGGGCTCTTGACCATTATATATTCAGTTTAAATTTTGTTTGTCTGCTGTTATTGATTTATAACAGTCAAATGAACAAAGAAAGTGTGATCTGATAGTGTTGGTTATGTTTTGACATAATCATGCTGTGATTTGATAAATGAAGCTTATTGAGATAATTGAGCTCTGTGATTCTACAGCATATGATTATCAGTATTTTTCTTATAATCCAAAATATTTAATAAACATTGTTCTGATCAAAACACAATCAGATAAATTAATTTAAAACACAGACATCAGTAATCAGCCTGTGAATCTCAACAATGGTGACAATAATAAAGCATGTTGCGGTGGCTGCCACCAATCACAACTCATTAATGGCTCCCATCATGCATTGCGGTATGAATAAATTATGATCTGAATTGTCTATGTAATTTACTTTTCATAATTGAATATTCTGCTCGTCACCATTGTTGAGACGCATAGACTGAATCTTTATGTCTGTGTGTGCCTAAAAGAAGGATTTTTTTAAAACAACTTTTAAGAAATCCTTTATATCAGGGATGGGCAACTTCGGTCCTGCAGAGTTTAGCTCCAACCCTGAAAAAAAAAAAATAATCACCTGCCTGTAATTTTCTAGTAATCCTGAGGACCTCAATTAGCTTGTTCAGGTGTGGTTGATTAGGGTTGGAGCTAAACTCTGTAGGACATTGGCCCTCCAGGACCGAAGTTGCCCATCCCTGCTTTATATTATATCTAAAATTCTGGATATTTATGCAGAATCACAGTTATTCTGTAACCAACAAAATAAATCAAAAACATAAAGTTCAAATGATGATTGTCATAAAATAACCAACACCATAAAATCATTTTTTTTTTCTTTGTTCATCTGGTAGTTATAACTCAGATACAGCAGACAAACAAAATGTTAAGGGAATGTATAAGGGTCAAGAGCCCAACTAAAGCACAGGGGTGATAGTAGAAAAAAATCCTGAGCCTGAACTTTTTTCCCTGGGAGATAAGTGGGCCCCTAAGCCAAGATATATGCCCTGATCAACATAATTGTCAAGCGGGATCCAGGGGTGTGCTCCCCCTAGGAGAACATTTTGATAAATAGTCCCTTAAATGATAGATTCTGGTGACTTTTGTGGATATAAATGGACATCATTCAGACATGAGATGAACAAACCCAATACAAGCCTATATTACAGTAGCAGGTTTCAGTAAGTCAAATTTACGACCTTTTTAAGACATTTTAAAGGTACCGTATTATGCCCCTTTTCACAAGATGTAAAATGAGTCTCTGATGTCCCCAGAGTGTGTATGTGAAGTTTGAGCTCAAAATACCCAAAACATAATTTTTTACAGAATGTTTAAATTGTCATTTTTTGGGGCTCAGAAAAACGCGCTGTTTTAGTGTGTGCCCTTTAAATGCAAATGAGCTGCTGCTGCACGGCACAGGGGGCGGAGCTTCACGAGCTCGCGCTCAGTCTCTCAGGACAATTTCATCTCATGGAATGATGATAATATCAGAAACTCTCAGTAACGGTGTTCATTTCGAGTCGGACAACAATGCCTACAGAGTCAGAGTGCTGTAGATGAAACAGGTATGGTTTAGTAGTTTAATTACGGTTATAACGTATTTGTCATCTGCTTGTATGTATCCACTATTATAATAGCCTACAAGTCTGCTGTTTCGGACCAGGTCCGAATGATGATCAAACATGTACTGATGAGTTTAATAAAGTTTTTTGTACATCACACAAAAGATGAAGCGTCAGTTTTACTTCAGAACATCACCGTAAGAGCTGAGTAAACACAGTAAGTTATAAGTGTGCAAGTACATAAACGAATTTCGGTAGAGTTGAGGGAGCAATTGTCTTTAAAAACAAAATAATTCCACCTCGTCTTCAGCGGCTGCCTCAGATTTCGGGAGTAAATAGAGAGAGCTATGTGGATTAATACATCCAGCCACACAACACCTACAACGAGGAGACATTCTCATCTATGGCTGTGAACTCGATCAGGGCGGGTCAAAACAAAGGTGATTTGACTCGGGATGAAAATAACAGCGTCTCGACGACATGGCGACAAACGTGTATTCCTTTTTTGTGTATTCCTGTGGGCGGAGGTTAGTCAAGATACGGTTTTAGTGACGTCATTAAAGAAGTAGAGGGATGTAGTCCAAATCAACCGTTCACTGTAGGCGACTTCTGTTAAATAAAATACGACTTCTGTTAAATAAAATACCTTTAATAGAATTTTTTTCTATTAAAAATAAATATAGCATTTTTTTTTAATAGAAAATTGTACTTTGCATATTATTCACCTTATTCTGCGCCGTTCTATTTCCCATGATTCATAGCGGTTTTAACTGACTAAATGGTTTCCACTTCCGGTTGAAGTGTTAGTTTGCATAGAATGTTAGTACTAGCGTAAAGGCTACGGTGATCGTTTGTAGTTATCAAAAATAGTAGATAGGGCCGTAGTACTTGAGTCCGGTCTTGGACTCGAGACCGTTTTTCTGTGGTCTCGGACTCGGCCACTAGTCTTGCCATATATGGCTTTTGGTCTCTACCGAGTCCAGGTGTCTTTATTATGTTCCCAGTAAGCACACGTCGCTGCGATATTAAAACAAAATATTATTGGAGGGAAAGTGAAACACTGGCCACCTAATAACTTGCGTTGCGATGGGCATTTCAGAAAAAAACGAGCGCGTCGCTTCAATTATGAGCGCGCTTACCGCGCGCCTACATTTGAATGAACTTGAGCGCGCAAAAGACGCGATATGTGAACTACCTCAAATCAGGCAATGAGTTACAGTTGCTTGATGACTAGGGTCTAACTCGTTTCGAGGCAGCACTTTTTTCCCGCTAGTTCCATATAATATTTTCCTTGCGCACAAAGTGCAGAAACATGCTCCTGGTTGCCGGAGTTTTTGATACCAGCTTCCGAAGGGCTTTTCGTCTCTACCCACCTCCTCTATCCAAGACGATTTATTCTTTATGCCTTTATCGACAAGTTTGGTGTCTTCCCCTGGCTTCATAAAGTTGCACTCCATGACTTTGGCTACGTTTCGCGCTGCCAGTGTGGGAAACACATTCGTAGTGTATGGGAAACACAAAACAAATTTGCACGTGGAGTGACTGCTGAATCAATCTGATTGGCCAAAACCCAAGACCAGCCCCTACCCTATTACCGATTGGCTGAAGTAGGCTTACTGGTGTGGTTTAGTGAAAGCGCCTCTCAGATCTTGGGATAATTGTCAGATCACGCGAACCTGTTTTTTTTTTTTTTTTTTTCGCAGACACGTCTGTACACGCCGGAAATCCGGCATGGCGCCGGAGTGCTATCAGGCCTGAAAGCAAACACCGATCACCATAATGGTAACTTACAATTTGTGATTTTCTCCTTCAGTGATTCTGCTTGTTATCATCAGGTGTCTTCAATAATGTTCAGTCATCACTAAATTAATCACTTAATTATCTCATTAACTTAAACACTCTTGAGTGTGGACTCATACACTCCCAGGAGTGTTAATTTAACACTGGAGTTTTTGCTGTGTACAAAGAGCCGTAGTTAACTGACAAGCTGAGCCATATCGCATTAATTATTGCTGGCGATACGTCCGCGATATTAATGCGATATGGCTCAGCTTGTCAGTTAACTACGGCTCTTTGTAGTAAATGCCGCTCCATCTGAAAGCAGGTGATGGCGATTTACTACTAATCAAGGAACCGGCTTTACTGACGAGATGTGCATATCAATGTGATGCGATATATCGCCCAGCCCTAATTAGCTACATAACAAAATTGACCTAACTTACATTATACTAACACAACAATAAAGATCATTTATAAATATATACTCTGCTGTATTATTATTTAATAAAACAACAACAATTATTACAGAATTGAAAGTTGAGGAGTTTAAATGTACAATAATATCTTGTAAATAATGTCACAATGCAATAAACCAAATTCTTATAATGAAAAATTAGTCTTAATATAATTTATATGCAAAATACAACGACTTTCCAATTCCTTTCGATTTTGACATGAAATATCAGCCGGAAATCTTGACATTATGAGATTACATTATAATACATTAACAGTTATTTGTCAGGAAACAATAGTGAGAATATAATCATAATAAAACATATCTCACATCCTCCACATTCTCCAGATCATCCAGAGGCTCTTCATCTTCAACATCATCAAAATCTCCGTCATCAAAACTGATCAACAACAACAAACAAACACAAACTGAAGTCAATAAACAAACCGACAACAGATCTCACGATGTAAACTAACGTTAAACCCTAAACTAAAGATTTACTAAAGCACGATGTAAGTTAGAGAGTTACGGAGTTACTCGTGTTATAATATCGTTCACATTTATAATGTTTAAGTTTTAAAATAGACTAAAGAAATATGATCTCATCGTGTTGTTTTCACACTCACACACTTTAAACAACAGTAAATATTTAGAAACCACTGTAGCCGACGCGTTCAGAACTCACTTGTCTTCGTTGTCAGACATTATTAGTGTCTTGTGTGTCGTAAAGACGATTTAATTGTTAATTTTTCCGATAATTTCAGTGTGTTGTCTCGTCTCGCGCCTGACTGTAGAACGAGTCGAAGCGTGGAATGAACTTCCGGCGGTGCTACAGCTTTCACAGTCCGTGCAGAAACACCAGCGCCACATCACCGACCTTCCCCAAACACTTACACATGTATCGACAATCCCCCTTCAAAAAGCAGCAGAAGCCTAACTTTATTTATATGACACATTTAGAAACCTTGTTTGATAGACCATGATGCACAACACAACTAAAGCTTCACGAAGTTTCGCAACCTTTTATTTCGAATCAGTGTTTCGAAGTGCATGTCGAACTGAAGTCACGTGATTTCAGCAATCACTGAAGTTGTAATTTCCTATAAATTTCTTAACATTCTGTCTGTACGTGTTTTGCTACAAATCTGTTTACACAGATTTTAAGAGAATAATATTGAGTGATGTTTACTCATGTTATAGATTACACATTAAAGACAACGCTTGTAGTTGCTTTGCAGAACATTATATTACTGTTCTGTGGTCTCGTTGCATTTACATCTTTAAACCAGCAGAAGGCCTCAGTGCGAGGAGTCTCGAGCGCTTCGTGAAAGATTTTTTTTTTATCAAACCTTGCGTCTTATATAAGGTCAAGCTGTCTGTGGTGCCTCAAATAAATGACAATAATTGATAATCGAATAAGCAAGTATTAGTGAGTAGATACGTGATTTGTGATTGGAACTTGATATATTGGTATAACTGATATATTTTTAGTTTATTGGATAGGCTATGTAGGTATATTATGTATTTATAAAATTATATACCATACTCTATCGTTCTCAAAGGATCTGGAAGGTTTTTGAAAGAACATTCTTATAAAGGCTGCATTTATTTGATAGTCAAAAACAGTAATATTGTGAAATATGATTACATTTTAAAATATCCTAATGTTTCTCTATTTGAATACATTTTAAAATGTGACTACAACTATAATGATAATGATATAGAGAAACGATATGATTGGGATCACTTTTAAGAAAAAAAGAAAAAAAAGAAAAAAAATCCAGCTGTTGAACGATAAAACACTGACAGCCAAGCAGAATCTATTCTACTTTAAGGGCTCGCGCATTTAAAATGGCGGAAGACATTGTGGAGAAGTTAATCGCCGAGGTAGGCTACAGAAAAACCCAGCACTGTTTTATAAATCACCATTTTCACCAGTCAAGAAAATGGATATGAAAAACAATCGTTCATACCCTCTGAATAAATGATGAGAAATATTACATCAGGTATTAAAAATATCTTTTACATGTAAAAATTTAATTGTAGAGCTCTCTGGTTGAAATTTTTACTAGTAAGAATTAAATTGTTTTGCTCTGTAATTTAATTCTTACATGTAAAAATACAATTATGATGAGTAACACTGGGAACATTTTAAGCTAAAATGTCTTGCCATGCTAGGATTGGTCTGGATGACTGTGACGTCACTAAGCCCGCCCACACATATTTCTTCCTGCTTTGTTGAAGGAAATGATAAACCTCGACATGCAGGTATCACTTTTACTGAAAAGACACTGTTTGTGGAGCGTAATTCAATATGCAAATTTGATATACAACACAAAATGACGATTTTATATTAATTTGGAGTGTAATTGTAACTGTATGAGCTGCAGAAATGGTTGGTTTCACTTTCACATGGAAACAAAACACAATCTAAGACACAATCTAACACAATCTGGTGCGTCTTCTATTTTAAGTGCAAAATGTGCAAATGTATTGTAGCATACACTTTTATTACAAATTGTACATGTTGCTAAACAAATTTCTCAAATGACTCTTGTTTTGTGATTAAATCAAATATGTTAAGTTATTATTATATCTTTGAGCAAATCATTGTAATAAGATGCTCATTGCTCAAATACACAGACACACAAAACAATCATTCAGTTTTTATCAGAATAGTGAATCAGAATCAGTAATGTGTGTGTTTTGGAGAAAACAAACCCCCATACAGAATAGTTTTAAACAACGGCATATTAAAGTATTATCATATTAAAATAAATGTTGTGGTGTGGTAACATGATCTCATTAGTGTGTGTTAATGAAGTAAAATCATTATAATCTCTCACAGGATGATGAAGAGACAGACGTCAGGAGTCAGAGAAGATGATCCACTGAAGACTGAAGAAATAACAGAATATCATCATGTCCAGCAGAGAAAGCAGAGGTCAGAGGTTATGAATCAATGAATGATATTAATAGCTGAATCAACATCAGTCATATCAGTCAGTCATCTCTGGTTCAGAAAATAACTGATTATCTCAAACTATAAGCAGCTGGGCTCAACTCAAACAGGATCGTCATATAGAGACAGAGCCAATGGTTACATTAAAATAATCACTTGAAAAATGTGTGAATGACGAAAGTTCAAGAATACAAATAAGTTATAAGTGTTCTCCTTCAGTGAAGGAGTGTGTAGTGTAATATTGAGATCTCCTGTGAACAGCTGGTCATTGATCAGTTCATTTAACACTGTGAACCATCCAGATGTGTGTCACTGTTTCCTTTAAGAACTGGAAGTCTGATAGCACTCATTTATTCTGTCCCAGACAGCAACATAGAGTCGGCCCAGATCCGGCCCACATCTGGGCTGTGTGGAATCCTCCGGTACCAGATGTGGGCCGGATCTGGGCCGACAGTATGATGCTGTCTGGGGTAGTTGGTCTCTTTGCTTTGTACAAGTTATTTATTTATCTTTGATCCGTTCAAACCTTGTCTCAATGAGTCTAGGTCCATTTGTATATTGGATGACAGCTTTTCATATGTTAATATGATAATATAAATTGTTTATGCAGGAACATATAAACTAAACTGACTAAACTAAAAAGTATTTAGTCAGCCACCAATTGTGCAAGTTCTCCCACTTAAAAAGATGAGAGAGGCCTGTAATTTTCATCATAGGTATACCTCAACTATGAAAGACAAAATGAGAAAAAAAAATCCAGAAAATCACATTGTCTGGTTTGTAAAGAATTTATTTGCAAATTATGGTGGAAAATAAGTATTTGGTCAATAACAAAAAGTTCATCTCAATACTTTGTTTTATACTCTTTGTTGGCAATGACAGAGGTCAAACGTTTTCTATAAGTATCCACAAGGTTTTCACACACTGTTGCTGGTATTTTGGCCCATTCCTCCATGCAGATCTCCTCTAGAGCAGTGATGTTTTGGGGCTGTCGTTGGGCAACAGATTTTCTATGGGGTTGAGATCTGGAGACTGGCTAGGCCACTCCAGGACCTTGAAATGCTTCTTACGAAAGCCACTCCTTCGTTGCCCGGGCGGTGTGTTTGGGATCATTGTCATGCTGAAAGACCCAGCCACGTTTCATCTTCAATGCCCTTGCTGATGGAAGGAGGTTTTCACTCAAAATCTCATGATACATGACCCCATTTATTCTTTCCTTTACACGGATCAGTCGTCCTGGTCCCTTTGCAGAAAAACAGCCCCAAAGTATGATGTTTCCACCCCCATGCTTCACAGTAGGTATGGTGTTCTTTCTCCTTCAAACACGACGAGTTGAGTTTTTACCAAAAAAGTTCTATTTTGGTTTCATCTGACCATATGACATTCTCCCAATCCTCTTCTGGATCATCCAAATGCTCTCTAGCAAACTTCAGATGGGCCTGGACACGTACTGGCTTAAGCAGGGGGACACGTCTGGCACTGCAGGATTTGAGTCCCTGGCGGCGTAGTGTGTTACTGATGGTAGCCTTTGTTACTTTGGTCCCAGCTCTCTGCAGGTCATTCACTAGGTCCCCCCGTGTGGTTCTGGGATTTGTGCTCACCGTTCTTGTGATCATTTTGACCCCACGGGGTGAGATCTTGCGTGGAGTCCCAGATCGAGGGAGATTATCAGTGGTCTTGTATGTCTTCCATTTCCTAATAATTGCTCCCACAGTTGATTTTGCAGATTCAGTCTTCCCAGCCTGGTGCAGGTCTACAATTTTGTTTCTGGTGTCCTTTGACAGCTCTTTTGTCTTGGCCATAGTGGAGTTTGGAGTGTGACTGTTTGAGGTTGTGGACAGGTGTCTTTTATACTGATAACAAGGTCAAGCAGGTGCCATTAATACAGGTAACGAGTGGAAGACAGAGGAGCCTCTTAAAGAAGAAGTTACAGGTCTGTGAGAGCCAGAAATCTTGCTTGTTTGTAGGTGACCAAATACTTATTTTACCGAGGAATTTACCAATTAATTCATAAAAAATCCTACAGTGTGATTTTCTGAATTTTTTTTCTCATTTTGTCAAAAATTACTATGATTTACTATCAAAATTACTATGATGAAAATTACAAAAAAAATACGAAAATTACAGGCCTCTCTCATCTTTTTAAGTGGGAGAACTTGCTCAATTGGTGGCTGACTAAATACTTTTTTGCCCCACTGTATTTCCTGTAGTTTTGAATAGGGGGACTGTGATTGTTTTGTATCTTTTAAACTATTTCCTTGCCAGAGTTTTTTTTTTTTTTTTAAGTTGCCAGCCACCAACAGAGTTTTTGATAATTTTCACAAACTTTTCATGGCCCCCAGAATATTTTGTTGTATGAATATCTGAACAATATATCAAAAGAAAGAACAGCCTCTGCTTTTAAACAACAACAAAAATGTTGGTTTATTGGTTTCACTTTATTTTGATAGTCCCTTCAACACATTTGTTATGTTGCACCTTTATGTATACCAATTCTCATTAGAGTATTAGCAGACTGGTAGGGTCAGAATAAGTACATGTAGTTGCAAAGTTACTTATAGTCAGTATAATATCTGTCTGAGGAGCATCAGAATAAAGAGTTAGCAGATATTAAGCAGACAGTCTACTAATACTCTAATGAAAGTTAGTTGATATAGGGTTGCAAACAGAATGTTCAAAGTGACCATTAAAATAAAGTGTTACCAAAACATTTTATTCTAGCTTCATGCATTAATGCATTTTTTAATCAACATTTGAATATGGGTATGTTTAATAAAATAAAAAAACAAACATTTTGAGCAAAAAGCTGAGAAATTTGTTTGTCAAAAACTACAATGTGCGTATAGTGCTGTCGTGGTGAATTATTTTGAGTGGCTCAATAGTGCGATACACTGCAAAATCCCCAGTGGTAAATTAACACTAACTCAGTGTTTATATGAGTCCACACTCAGAGTGTTATAAGTAACACTGAAGCAGTGTTGAAGTTAATGAGACAATTAAGTGATTAATTGAGTGATGATTGAGCATTATTGAAGACACCTGATGATAACAAGCAGGATCACTGAAGGAGAAAATTAAAATCCATGAGGCTACGTTTACACGTGAATGGCTATTTTCATAAACGGACATTTCACCCCTCTTTGTTTTCAAAAATAACATCGTGCACACGAATCCGTGTATATGCTGTCAAGAGCATGTCAAACCTGTAGGTGGCAGTGTAACGAGAAGCTCAAGCCCACGGTAGCCAATCAGAATCCCGAAAATAGTCACATTCTGTGACGTCACTGCCTAAAACTCTGTTTTTCTCAGTTTACATGAAAAACGTGCAAATGAAGTTTTCCAAAATCTCCACTCTGGCCGGAGTTTTTAGAAAGAATCGTTTTCAGAGGCGCATTCTCCGTTTGCGTGTAAACGAAGTGCACAAACGAAGGGAAATGTCTCCATTTTTCAAAATAGCCATGTACGTGTAAACGGGGCCATATGGGCTATGTGCACAAGCGTCGCGACGAACTTCCGCTATTGTCAGAAGTTGGCATATCAGTTTCCGGTTTACGGCCGCTTCATCGGCATCCGATGTAAACAAACAAGATGAGTGCTGCTGTTGTACGAAATAAAGAGATATAATGTGCGTGACACATCTAAGTTTCTAAGAACTGTAGGTGGATCTAACGCCCGTTTCACGTTTCCGTGTGTGTGTGTGTGTGTGTGTGTGTGTGTGTGTGTGTGTGCGGTGCAGGAGCAGCACGCGCTATATGCTTCACATTATGATGCGTTTGCAGTGAATAACTGATTCACGGCAGTACCACAAACACTTACTATTTTTATTTAAAATCCAGAAGTTACGCTGCAACTTTTATTTAAAACAAAGTTTTGTCAGCATTGCGATTCTCTTTGTACACATATAACTTACACTCTTTATGGATGCATGCACATTTAAGCACAATTTAAACAACGTTACGTGGGGCTATTATTCCATGCATTACTTATTAAGTTGCTCAAGCAAGTGGCCAAATATTTAACTGTAAATTGACAAAAACAGCCGATCGACTCTCATGCCTTTTCTTTTCCATTTAAATATTAATAAAATAAATCTTGCATGTCACAAAGAACTTGTTTTCCACCTCCACGAATGAGACGAGTGTTGTTCATTATGTCGCCTTGTTGAAGTAAATTGTAGTTTACCTTGCTTTACCCCGGTCTTCTAAAAGTAAAAAGATGACTGTGAAAAATAATAGTAGGCCTAACTAAATGCATTTATGGTGAGATTTCTACATTTTATTTAATTAAACCCATTCATGGTGAAATTACTACATTTTCAGGTCAATCTTTGTTCATTTTGACCACGAAACATGCGCTGTCACTTTAATTCAGCGTTTGCGGCACAGCAAAAATAGACTCGGTGCGGAAATAACGATATCTGCACTTCTGTATGCTGTATATTTGCCGCACCTGGAACGGATCGACGGACTGCAACCGCGTGCAGTGTGAAAGCTCTAACCTGTTAGCATGGGTACATATAAGGAGCATTGCTGTGTGCCACTTTGCTCTGCTTCAAGTCGCTAACAGCCATTTGAGCTTCAATTTCGCTCATAAAACTTTTGCATTCTATTACGAGCGAACGCATGCATACATGCATGTGTGTATTTATATACAAAATAATTATACACAGTACACACACATATATTATGTAAACACAAACTTTTATTCTGGATGCGATTAACTGCTGCACAGCCCTAATTGAAATATAGATTTAGAAAAATTGTGTGACGACCCTTAACCGTCTAGTATGAAAGCCCATTTTCACCACATAAAAAAACATCAATAAAAATATGACATAAAAAGACGATATTATGATATACTAATCCACAATTATGAGATGAAAAGTCAAAACTTTGACTTGCATATTCATAATAATGCAGCTGAAATTGACATACTAAGCAGAAATCATGACATTAAGTCATAACTATGACATTAAAAGCCGAAATTATGACATACGACAATTTACTTCAACAAGGCGACATAATGAACAACACTCGTCTCATTCGTGGAGGTGGAAAAACAAGTTCTTTGTGACATGCAAGATTTATTTTAATAAAATTTATGGAAAAGAAAAGGCATGAGAGTCGGCTGTTTTTGTCAATTTACAGTTAAATATTTGGCCACTTGCTTGAGCAACTTAATAAGTAATGCATGGAATAATAGCCCCACGTAACGTTGTTTAAATTGTGCTTAAATGTGCATGCATCCATAAAGAGTGTAAGTTATATGTGTACAACGAGAATCGCAATGCTGACAAAACTTTTTTAAAATAAAAGTTGCAGCGTAACTTCTGGATTTTAAATAAAAATAGTAAGTGTTTGTGGTACTGCCGTGAATCAGTTATTCACTGCAAACGCATCATAATGTGAAGCATATAGCGCGTGCTGCTCCTGCACCGCACACACACACACACACACACACACACACACACACGGAAACGTGAAACGGGCGTTAGATCCACCTACAGTTCTTAGAAACTTAGATGTGTCACGCACATTATATCTCTTTATTTCGTACAACAGCAGCACTCATCTTGTTTGTTTACATCGGATGCCGATGAAGCGGCCGTAAACCGTAAACTGATATGCCAACTTCTGACAATAGCGGAAGTTCGTCGCGACGCTTGTGCACATAGCCTATAACACTCTGAGTGTGTGGATTATATAAACACTGAGCAGTGTTAATTTAACACTGGGGATTTTGTCCCAAATGGCACCTAAGTACTCGCAGTCTTCCTACGAGTCCGCACTTTCGTGACGTAATGCTGCTGTGACTGTCGGGAAGAAGTGTTAATTTCAAAAGTGCAAATGCACGAGCACCCTTTTGAGACCTAAAAGGACAAATGGGACACCCTGATGGACACTCGCACGTGACAGCCATTGTAAGTCAACAAGACCGAAAGCGCATATGAAGTTTGCCATTTGGGACAGGGCCTTCGTCTCTGCACATAGACAGGCTGTCACTCAGCGCACAGTTACATTGTTACGCTACTAGGTGGTGGCAAGGTAGTGTCTTTGAGTTAGTCATTAAAGCGGTGGTTGATTGCGATTTCACTTTTTTCATTTTAAATAGTGTGTACTGTTGCTGCTGGTGAACAGTATCTGCAAAGTTGCTGCGCTGAAAGTTCATCGTAAGCAGAGATATCGTCTTTTAAAAATCAGGAAGTTTAATGCCTACAAAAACGACTCGAATGGGACTACAACGAGATACTTCCCGGGTTTTATACGTAACTAACCCACATCAACCCTCCCTCCGGAATATGCAGAAAAGGGGGCATGGTCATATTTCTGCGGCTTTGTCGAAGAGGAAGAGTTATAGTGGAGAGCTGTAGCCATGCCGTCGAAAGTGTGTTATTTTCACCCAGCTGTCAGGTCTTCTGTGTTCGGGCTTCATACGGACGCTGTAGTTCGTCAACAATGGCTAAAATTTATGTTTGATTATGTTCTGGAAAATTACCATCGTAATTTAGCTCTCTGTGCTGCGCATTTTACGGAAGACAGCTTCTATAATCTCCACGAATTCAATGCCGGATTCAATAAGAAACTGTTACTAAAACATGAAGCAGTTCCAACTTTAAAACCAGAGGCAGCAGTTGTTGGGCCACAACCTGTAAGTAAGACTTAATAATTTTAAATGTATTTGCATGTATAATTTCAGACGTAATGTTTTAGTTTTATCAGAGCGTAAACAAATGCCAGCGCTGGCTTTAGTAGCCACTTAGTTCGTGTGTCTATGACAAACGCGTACAAACATTTTGGACCTGAATTTGTAATTATGTACTAATTTTGTAAATGTATTTTCCATGTATACTTTATGACGTAATTTTTCGATTTGATCAAGAACGTGAACCAACGCCAACGCTGTTTGTTTATAGTAGCCAGTTAGTTCGATGCTATTTTATGTGTATAAGACAAATGTGTAAAAAGTTAAAAAAATTATATGTAATCGATAAAACAATAACTTTAAAAAACGGTATTACTCAGTCATGTATTCAGTTATTAAATGTTTAATCAGGAGAAAACCGTATCTCAAAAGCTAACAAGCAGCAGTAGCATTTTCAAGTAACAAAGTATCTAAATTCTTATATAATAATAGTAGAATAGAATAGAATAATAATAATAGAAAAATTTACCATTCAGAAACGTTTTGTAAGAGCCGTGTTTGCGGAGGTTCTGCTTGACTCTCTTCATTGCCGCTTTCTGGGTCTGATTCTGGCTCAAACTGATACGGCAGTATTGACACCATTATTTACATTTGACCGGAGCACATGCAACTTTCGCCCGTAAAGGTAATGGGCGTGAAGTTTCCGACAACGTGCACTACGCAGTTTAGCCAATTACAACACACCGGCCCAACTAACCAATCTGAGCCCATTGCCTGTTTCTGAGGGAGTGGTTTCATAGAATCGGGAAGTCCACCGGTCGTTCAAATGACAGAGGAGAAAGCGGCTTACAATAAAGGTGAAATTTATGAAAAATAAGGCAAAAAAAACAAAACACACGAACTAGACATGTTGCTCCCCATAAACACAATCATGCAACGAAAAAAAGCAGTAAACCACCCCTTTAAACCATTCATTCAATGAACACGTTCAAAATGCTGATTCATTAAAAGATAGATGTATTGAAACAAGGTGTTAATTATTTTAACTTTGAGCTTCACTTTTTAAGGCTCAGCTGACCAGCAATGTTAATAGAGACGCCATTTAGCGCATGGAAGGAGTGCCGCTGTCTCCTTTCCAAAGCGATTTCGCTCCCGTGGCATCTGTCAATGCTATGACAGCTATGTAGAGCTCGCAAAAGACGCAATATGTGAACGGCCCCTTAAAGGTTAAAAGGATGATACAACAAATATTTCACTTTCCTTTTCACGAATATGACTTGACCTCAAAGACAGATGTAGAATCGCACGCGCTCAATCCATCTCTCTCAATCACTGTCTAGGCTTGTTAATTGCAAATCCACGAAATCTCAGTACAAATCACCATGATAAACACAGCCTTGTTATCATTATTAACTTATTTAACATGGCAAATATCACAGTTGCTGCGGTTACTATCTTCTGCGCTTGGCTTTGTACTACAATATTGCGGTTATCGCGACAGACCTAAATGTGCGTCAGCAATGCTTCTTCCTTGCGTTTCTGCTTCTTCTTCGCATGCGTTTTGATCAGGAGATTCTGTACTCTTTCAGAAGATGTGTAATAGCACCCCCTTCTGTATAAGAGTGAAAACACTGAAAGCCGGATAATTCCTTCAATGGCAGGAAAAAAGTTAACTGGGAAGTTTCACTTAAAAGTGTCTAACTTACTTACAGTAGAAAAAATGCCTATACTTTATTGTACTTAAAAGTGACATTTTACATATTATAATTCTATGGTGTCCCCAGAATGTGTCTGTGAAATTTCAGCTCAAAATACCCCCAGATCATTTATTATAGCTTGTCAAATTTGCCCCTTTTTGTGTGTTTCCCTTTAAATGCAAATGAGCTGCTTCTGAGGCCGATCCTTTACACGAGTTTCGGATACTCCGGCAATAACAAAACATGCAACTAATTTCACATATCCAGAATCTCAGAAATAACCAGAAGCGAGTTGCAGCCTTACGGAGAGATTCAGGAAGAGGTTAAACTTTTAGACACAAATGGACATTTCTGAAAGGTTAGTGGATACATTTAGATGTTACATGTAGTTGTTGTGGAGTTACACTGATTCATCTCATCGACTTGCATGTACCGTCATGTTTAACTTTTAAACAAGTGTTCACAGATCCCTGAAGTCTTTATAAGACTAATAAGTCTAATAGTGTTCAGTGCTCGTCTGTGCTCAACGACAGAACAGTTTACATGCTTTGCTCAAACTTTTGTCATCACGTTAGAACTGGTTACACTTTTGTCGCTTGTGAAAACTAAATGATGTCGCCGTGAGTGAAATGTGCAGATTAACAGGCGGTAATATTATAATAAGATCCCCTTCCTACGTCAGAAGGGGAGCGAAATCTGATCGGCTCATTTTTTTACATTCTTGCAGAGAAAGGCTTACCAAAACAAAGTTACTGGGTCACTTTTCACGTTTTCTGGGTTGGTAGATGCACAAGGGAACTGATTATAGCACTTAAACACAGAAAAAGTCAGATTGTCCCCTTTAAGCATTTAGAAGTAAGTTGAAGTACTTGGCTTTACATTTGTTGCTTTTTGAAAAACATGAAAAAATAAAACGAGAACCTGCAGAAGCTGAAATGTGGAATTATTGAGTCATAATCAAGATCCAAATGCAAGTGTTTTTGTTTCTGCAGCTGTTGTTCGCGGTTCTGCTCGCAGGAGAAGAAGCAGCAAATCGAGAGACCCACCCTCCAGTGAGTCTTTATATAGATGAACACTGAATAACTTTCATGAACATATGTGATTAATATGGTCAGTTTTAGTCCCTCCTAAACAAAAATTTGAAATTCAGACCTTGAAAGCAGCTTCTGCTGATGTTTTCCAGTTTGGTAAAGATCTTGATGTCATAACATGTTGCTCATGTATGTGTTTCAGTGAGCGATCTGAGGATTGTTCTGCTGGGGAAGAGTGTGCCAGAAAACAGTGGAGCGGGAAACTTCTTATTAGGGCGAGCAGCGTTTGACAGTGAAGTTCCTCCAGATGTTGTGGAGAGAGTCGGAGGAAGATTAAAGGACAGACATGTGACCATCATCAACAGTCCTCAGCTGCTCCAGACACATCTGTCACTCCGTCAGATCACACAGACCGTGAGAGAGTGTGTGTATCTGTGTGATCCAGGACCTCATGTGATCGTTCTGCTCCTCAAACATGATCAGTGTTCAGCAGAAGATCAAGAGTGTGTGGAGAAGGTGCTGGACTCTTTCTCTGAGGAGGTTCATCAACACACCTTGATTCTCACAACACAAGAGCAGACTGAAACCAATGACATCCTACAGAAAATCATTCAGAAATGCTGCAACAGACACTTCAGTCTTCAGGGAAGCAGCTCTCCTGATGATCTTCTGCAGACGTTTGAGGACATTGTGAAAATGAATGATGGACGGCACCTGGTTTGTGCTGAAGCATCACAGTATTTCACAATGGAGCAACATGCCACAGAAAGACGTGAGTGTGATGATATTTGATGTTTCTAGTGATAAATTAACAGTTTTTAAATGTTCTTCTATCAGTTTCAGAGGGAGAGAAGCTGAATCTGGTTGTGTGCGGGAGCGACGGCACATTAAAATCCTCCATATCAGAGCTGATCCTGCAGAAGACAGACAGAAGATCAGACGTGGAGCTTCATGGTCGTGTGATCAGTCTGGTGGAGCTTCCAGCTCTCAATCGGCTCTCAGAGGAAGTGATGCGTCAGACTTTCCAATGTGTGTCTCACTGTGATCCTGGAGTTCATGTTTTCCTCCTCATTATTCCTGATGCGCCACTAACTGATGAAGACAAAGCAGAAATGGAGGAGATCCAGAGGATCTTCAGTTCAAGAATCAACAAACACATCATGATCCTCATAATGCAGAATTCAGATCATCAGACAGCAGAACTCAATGAAGAAACACAGTCTGTCATTGAGAGTTTTGGAGGACGACATCATTTCTTTGGTCCCACCACACAAGTGTCCACATTGATGGAGAACATTGAGCAGATGCTGGAAGAAAACAGAGGAGAGTTTTTCTCTACAGAGTCATTTCTGGAGGCACAGATGAAAAAACTGCTGCAATTTGAAGAGATGAAAAAGAAAATTCATTCACTAGAGACACATTTACTGCCACAAGGTAATGACCAGAAAATCAGTTAAATTCTAAAACTATGGAGCTAGAAATCCTGCAGTAGAGATTTATTCTATAGTGTTTTAGACATTTGTATTTGTAAACAGCAGAACTGCAGCATTTAACATTCCACAGAATATTTAATCTCAAATTCAAAATTAAACATTACAATTGTTATTCAATTACTCAAATGTATCATTTTATCACAGAACTACTACAATAGCCTAATAGCAATAATAGCAACAATAGCATAGCCTACATTTGAAATAAAGATTTTGCACGCGCAAAAAATGTGGTTGTATCGGGGTAGTTTTACGAGCACAGTATCGGACCGACACCCAAATACTGGTGTCAGTATCAGTGCATCCCTATTTATGTCATTAATATCAGTCCATCAGAAAAGCAGTTCTAGGCTTATTCTTGGGTGGATAACTCTTAGCAGGTTTAAAAAGCCCTTTTAAAATTAATATGAACGCAGCTTTGGATTAAATAAAAGTACAATCAAGTCAAATAAAACACAATATACACTTTAATATATGTACATTTAATGTAAATTAAGCTTTGGTACCGAAATTGGTACAGAGAACCGTGGATTTTCTCTGGTATTGGTACAGAATACTGACATTTTGGTACCGTGACAACACTAGATTCTCCTGTACCCGCTGGTCCCTCCCAGCTCCAAGTCTTCTGTGTTCCTGCTGGTTCAGCCCAGCTCCATGTCTCCTGTGTCCCTACTGGTCCCACCCAGCTCCAAGTATAGTGTGTCTCTGTTGGTTCAGCCTAGCTCCAAGTCTTCTTTGTCCCCACTGGTCCCACCCAGCTCCATGTCTCCTGTGTCCCCACTGGTCCCACCCAGCTCCATGTCTCCTGTGTCCTTACTGTTTCTGCCCAGCTCCAAGTCTCCTGTGTCCCCGCTGGTCCCACCCAGCTCCAAGTATAGTGTGTATCTGTTGGTTCAGCCCAGCTCCAAGTCTTCTGTGCCTCCACAGGTCCCACTAAGCTCCAAGTCTCCTGTGTCTCTAATGATCTTGCCCAGCCTTCCTCTCTTACCTCCTCTTTCAATAACAGCCAGTTCCTCAGCCACGCCTCCACTGTTGCCCTTCAGGCCCTCGGCTTCTACTCTAACACCACTCTGCTTTGTGGATTTACCTCAGGTCTTCTGGTCTCCAGCTCCACCTAATCAAGAGGGTCTGCCAAGCCCATATCTCCACCTCGGCTCGTCGACCAGTCGGCTCCATCTTGCCTCCATCAGCTGTAACTGGGCCCATCATCCTTAAGGCTCCACTGGCTCCCTTTTTCCTCCAGCTTTAACTTGATCAGATTTTGCTCTAACTGCATCACGGTCTTCAAGCCTTCAGCTGCGCTTCATCCCCCCACCCCTATGGCTCTGTCAGGCTCTGATTTTCCTCTGGCTCTGCCTTGGTCCTCAGTCCCACCGGCTCCGCCTCAGTCCTCTGGCACCCTGGCTCCATCTCGGATGCTCATTGCTAGGGCTCCACCTTGCTCTCTAGAGCCATCAATGTTGTGTGGTCTTATTAGCTCTTTGTCCCCGCCTGGGTCTCCACTTTCTTCGGCTTTGTCTCCGTCTCCGTCAGTTGTCCCCCTGCTTTTGTCAGCCAAGTCTCCACCATGCCTCCTCCCCCCCTTGACTCTACAGTGCACCATCATCCTGGCTGTTCTCTGGGTCACTGTCTGGCTACTCCTGCTCCCCGGTCCTCCCTGGATCTTCCCACCATCATCACCGCCTTGGTCCCTCCCACCGTCATCTCTGCCAGTTCCCTGCCCTTCGCCTGCACCCCATCTGCCCCAGGACTCCCACCCCCCCTCCTCAGTTTTAGACTGTTAAATACAGTTATGGTGCGAGGATATGCCTTTCTGAAGGGGGGTATAATGTCAGGGTTATGTTTAGTTCTGTTTGGTTTCTTTTTCAGTCAGTACTATGTTCCCATTTTGCTTGTGTTCTGTGTTCCCTAGTTAGTTTTCTTGGTTGTTAATTAGTTTCACACAACTGTTCAGTTGATTACCTCTCTTTGTGTATTTAAGCCCTTAGTTCTCCCCAGTGTTGAGTCTTGCATTGATGTTGCATGTTTGGTTAGTGGTTATCATTACTTTTCCTGTATTCTCCTGAGTGTCAGTTTTTTAAAGAATTGGTATAAATACATGTATAACAAAGAATATTTTTGACTCATCAAAATAATGAAACGGTGAAAATTGACTCATCTTACCCCAATCCTCTGATAATCTTGTGACTTGAATGAATGAAAGATGTTTTCTTAAATTCCAGTATGATTTGTTCTGTTTTTATATTTTCAGGTTCATGTGAAAACAAAGATGAATTGAGGATTGTGCTACTGGGAAAAACTGGAGTTGGAAAAAGTGCAACAGGAAACACTATTTTAGGAAAAGAAGCGTTTACAGCAGAAACATCTCACCGATCTGTGACTAAAGAGAGTCAGAGAGAAACATCTGACAACAACGGCCGACATGTTACTGTGATCGACACTCCAGGACTGTTTGATACTGAACTGACCAATGAAGAGATCCAGAGAGAAATCAGCAACTGCATCTCCATGATCCTGCCTGGACCACATGTGTTCATCATTGTGCTCAACTTAGGACAACGATTCACTCGAGAAGAAGCAACATCAGTGAAGATTATCCAAGAGACATTTGGTGAGAAATCTTTAATGTACACTATGGTGCTCTTCACCAGAGGAGATTTCCTGAAGAACAAAACCATTGATCAGTATCTGGGAGAACCTGGATCTCCTCTGATGAACCTGATTGAAGCGTGTGGAAACAGATATCATGTGTTCAATAATAATCAGACTGGAGACCGAACACAGGTGTCTGATCTACTGGAGAAGATAGATGACATGGTGAAAGAAAACGGAGGGAGTTTCTACTCGTGTAAGATGTTCAGACAGATGGAGAGAGAAAAACAAGAACAACAGATGAAGATCCTGATGGACAGAGTCAGAGAAAGAGAAGAGGAGATGAACAAACTAGAAGAAGATAAAGAGAGAATAAGAATGATGATGGAGGAAGAACGACAGAATAATGACAATGAGAGAAAGAGAAGAGAAGAGGAACTCAAAAGAGAAATAATAGAACAAGAGAAACATCAGAGAGAAATACGAGACGAGATGAGAAAAGAACGAAAGACATTTAAACATGAAATAGAGGAAATGAGACAAGAAAAAGAGAATGTGAAGAAAGAAAAAGAAAAACTACAGATCAGATTTGACACAGAAATAGACAGACTGATGAACAGAATAGAGAATGAAAGACAGAATCAAGAAACAGAAAGAAAGAGAAGAGAAGAAGAGTTTAATGCAAGAGTAGAACAATATAAAACACTAATGAAAGAGAAAGAAGAGAGTGAGGAAAAGATGCGTGAGGAGATGAAGAGTGAACGAGAGACATTTAAACATGAAATACAGGAAATGAGGCAAGAAAGGGAGAAAATAAAAACAGAAAAAGACCAATTTCAGATGGAAATAGACAGAATGAAGAACAGAATAGAGAATGAAAGACAGAATCATGAAACTGAGAGAAAGAGAAGAGAAGAAGAGTTTAATGAGAGAGAAGAACAATATAAAACACTAATGAGAGAGAAAGAAGGGCTGATGGAGAAACAAGAAGAAGAGAAAGAGAGGAATGATGAAGAGAGAAAAAGAAGAGAAGAAGAGTTTAATGAGAGAGAGGAACAATATAAAAGAGAACTTAAAGAGAAAAAAGAGAGTGAGGAGAAGATGCGTGAGGAGTTGAAGAAACAGAAACTAGAGGAAAAGACGAGAAGAGAAAAAGAGGATGAGAAAAGAAGAGAGAAAGAACAGAGAGATTGTGATGAATTTAATGAGAGACTGAAAGAAGAGAGAGAGAGAATGGAAAGAGAGAAAGAAGATCTTCAATCTAAACATGAAGCAGAAGAAAACAAATTCAGAGAGAGAGAAGAACGATATAAAACACTGATAAAAGAGAGAGAAGAAAAGGAGAGTGCAATGTTAGAGCAGATGAAACTGGAACGACTGCAGTGGGAAAAAGAAAAACAAGATGAGAGACGGAAAAAAGAAGAGAAGAAAAAAGAAAAACAGAAATCTGAACATCACCAGAAACAAAGTCCAGTTACTGATCACACAGAGAGTAAGTTGAACTTCAGAACTCAATGTAAAACATTCTGTGAAATATAAATATTACAGTGCAAGATGATATTTCCATTCACTGTGTTTGATTTCAGTGTTAAAATATTTCTGCTCTGATTCTGCCTGTACAATCATCATTATAGTGTGACGCACTTTTCTGCGACTGTAAGCTTGACACAGCTGGTAAAAAACTAAAATAAAATCTGTCGCTTAAACTGAAAGATTCAGACAAAAATCAACATTAAAAAATTAATTTATGATGATCTGTCACACTGGGTCTCATTCACTAACAAATGTGTGTGAACAAATTATGATTCTTCAGTCAAATTTGTTTTAAAAAGGGTTTTGGTCAGGTTTAGTTTTGACATGTTATGTTAGTCTGATACATCTTTTCTCTGATACCCAGCAGCACCTTGATGTCAAAATTACGTCACGAAATAGGTCAAAAATGAAAGTCACATTGACGTCAAAGTGTCAATGTCAATTTGATGTCAAGATTCTGACCTCTGCTGATGTCATTTTGCCAAACAAAAAAGGTGAAATGCATGGCTGTACACTTATTACCAGCTTCAATTAAAACTAACCAGATTTACTTTATTTTATTTTCGGTTTAATGAAATCATATTTTGTATTTTAAAGTCACCATGATGGTGGTTAGCGTTTGCTTTAGTTGTGCTCTTGACCCTTAACTCTTTGATACATAAATAAATCTCTTGCTGCTGTAATTGTGTGTTTATAAAGCACAATTGTTGTAGCTAAAAAAGCCGTGAGATCAGGTGATGTTGGCTGTTTATTGATGATAACGATGTCATCATGTAAATGCCTAAATCACTGATCATGTTTGGTGTCTAATGCTTTGATTATAGGACTTGTGGTTTTTATGTTGTATTATAATAGAATCCATTACATTTTACAGCATGAGCAATGTTGTTTATCAAATAATATAAATGATTTTAAAAACATTTAGTGCATTAAACTTTTCTCTCTACTTTATTACTTAGCCATCAAGAATCAGTGTATGACTCTCAACAATGGTGACAATCAATGAAATGCTTCATGCTGCAGTGCATGCTGGGTACCACCAATCAAAACTCACCCATATCTCCCAGCATGCATTGCGGCTTTAATAAATGATGCAGCTGGAGTTGATCTGATTATCTGGATATTTTGTTTGATTGTCACCATTGTTGAGATTCATATGCTGTTTCTTGATGTCTGTGTGCGTCTAAGTAATGCCATAGATGAACGGTTTTCGTGCACTAAATAGTTACAAAAAACCAAGTACATTATTTGATAAACAAAACTGCTAGACATGCTGTAGAATCAAATTACTTCTGTTATGAATAAAACACTTTTGAAACCGCAAGTCCTATATAATCAAAGCATTAGACACTGAATAAGATCAGGGATTCAGGCAATTACATGATGATATCATCTTCATCATCATCAATAAACAGCCAACATCACCTGATCTCATTTTATCATGGCTTTTTTAGCTACAACAATTGTGCTTTATAAACACTCAATTATAGCAGCCAGAGATATTTTTATATATTAAAGAGTCAAGGGTCAAGAGCACAACTAAAGCAAATGCTAACCACCATCATGGTGACTTTAAAATACCAAATTTTAATGATTTCATTAAACCGGAAATTAAATAAAGTAAATCTGGTTAGTTTTAAGTGAAGCTGGTAATAAGTGTACGGCCATGCATTTCACCTTTTTTGTTTGGCAAAATGACATCAGCAGAGGTCAAAATCTTGACATCGACACTTTGACATCAATATGACTTTCATTTTTGACCTATTTCTTGACGTAATTTTGACATCAATGTGATGTTATATTGATGTTAAATTGACATCAAATGCCCACTTGATAGCTTCGCACTCTTTGTAAAGTATGTCGATTGTTTCATATGGTTTATAGTATAAAATGTCTATTAAAAACAAACGTGTAATGTAAGAAACACAGGACATTTGCATAGATTCATTATTTCTCACTATGTGGAAATGACTGAAATCAAATATTTTCATAACTCTGTATTATATGCTGAATATGTGAATTTTTTAAGCTTTTTTTGCTAGCATTATAATGATTTCCTATTTCAGAATATGATCAAAGATTGTATATGTGGACATGATCAGAGAATTCAACTATAGAAAATATAACATTTTAACTTGCTTGAATACATTTTGCTGAACAAAATTCAAGCATCAAATCAATAAAACAATCTGATCTTCACTGAACACAGCTGAAGAAGAAAACAAGCTTAAGAAAATTAATAAATTAATTAATGAAACTGAATCACTGATGAAACTCATTCAGAAATATGATTAGAGATGTGTTCAACAATATGACCTCATGATCAAGTGACACTTCTGAAAGTTTTACAGAGGAACTAAAAGTCTAAAAAGCTTTTTTTATTTGTAGGGAATGTGAACATTAATGAGCCATTAGGCTTCATGTTGAAAATATTAAATATTTAATTCATTCTGTCCACATTAGCAGTGAAAAATACCTTTAGAAAAAAAAGAAACGTTGATATTAATAAAAAAAGAAGCTTAAACATCTGTCTGATTATTATGGACACTGAATTGGTATTTACTATAACATAGTAACATCTTATGTTACTGTAACTGTATTTTATTAGTGCAGTAAAGTACATGTTGTAGTAAAATAAGTGATGGTGTGATCTGTTTTCTCTTTTTATACAGTGTCAAAAACACAAAGAATCCCCATCAACATCAAGGACATTCCTGTCTCCAGTCCCTCATCCAGACGGATTGTTCTACTGGGTCAAACTGGTGTTGGGAAGAGTGCAGCTGGAAACACAATACTGGGACAGAGTGTGTTCAGATCTGAGTTCAGTGCGAGATCAGTAGGCAGTGTTTGTTCAGAAGCTCACGGCACTGTGTTAGGCAGATCTGTGTCTGTAGTTGATACTCCTGGATTATATCACACAGAGATGAACTCTGAAGAGTTAATGATGGAGATAGCGAGAAGTGTTTATATATCCAGTCCTGGACCGCACGCTTTTATCATTGTGTTTAATATGAGTATGATGATCACTGAGGAGGATTGGCAGATTCTTCAGATGATTAAGATGATGTTTGGTGAAGAAGTGTTAAAATACTCCATCATTCTCTTCACTCATGGAGATCTGCTGAAAAGAAAATCCATAAATGAACTCATATTGGAGAACAGTAGATTAAGAGATCTAGTTGATCAGTGTGGAGGCAGATTTCACGTCTTCAACAATGAAGATGTGAATAACAGAGATCAGGTGAATGATCTACTGCAGAAGATTGACACAATGATAGAGGAGAATGGAGGAGGACACTACAGTCATCAGATGATTGAAGATGCTCAGAGACGTAGACAAAGGCAGATCTGTGTCTGTAGTTGATACTCCTGGATTCTTTCACACACTGATGAAACCAGAACAGCTAATAACAGAGAAAGCCAGAAGTGTGTAGTTAGCCTTTATTTTTCCTCAATGTTTTCGGAGTAAATGACAGCTCATGGAGACCATAGAAAACCTCACTGAGTTTAACACTATTTTAAGGCACACAATAAAGACAATATAGATGTGAATAACAGAGATCAGGTGAATGATCTACTGAAGAAGATTGACACAATGATAGAGCAGAATAGAGGAGGACACTACAGTAATCAGATGATTGAAATAACTTGAAAGTAACTTTAATTGTATATTAATAGTTAGAAATTGTAATATGTAAATTAATTCTGTAGTATTTCAGCATGGTCTTGTTTGTCCAGATGTTTCATACATTGTAATGCATTATGTGTAACGTGATATTCTGTGATATAAAACAACACACAGCATGTGTTGATGGTGTAAGACTGAAAATACTGGTTGAGGCCCTGGTCTGAGACAAAGGGCTAATTACCATTTGACCTCCCCCATACGACCTCACTTCCGCAAACTACTAAGAACTCACACAAGAATATGGTTTAATGTGAATGTTTATCATTGACTGTTATGTTTTTGATGTCATTTGAAATTTCTCAAAGTGAGTGGTACATATATATCATATCCAGATAGATAAAATAAAAGGTAATAAGGTTTTAAGAGTTTATGGATAACTGACTTACAAAGGAAGGTGGTCTCTCAAGCAAATGGTCACCCACCCCCATGAAGGTGCGACCACTGCATGCAAATTTCTTTTGTTAGCACATGTTTCCATGTGAAAGAGGTCTGACTATTTAATGAGATGCAGCAGAGAGTTCGGGGCCCTTTTCTGTACTTCAAATTGGCCCGTGAGGCTGAGAGAAAGAAATCTCTCAGCCTCACGTATTTCTTAAAGTTGGGTTTGCATCTTCTCTCTATTCCAGAGCATTTGATGTCTTACAATGGTATATGGACACATGTTGTGTAGATTTTTAACACAATGTAACTCTGGATTAGGGCTGCACGATTAATCGCAATTTCCATGTAATCGCACTTAAATCGAGATCGCTTATCGCGATTTTAAAATCGCAAAGGCTGCTATTATTTTTTATGCGCAGTTTGTCATTGATGTACGGCTCTGTAAATGCTGCTCCACCTGAAAGCACTGTGAGTTTGAGTCACTTATAACGTGCATTTGAAAAAAACAACACGAGTCAAATATCTTTCCAAACACGAGAATCATTTATGAACCTCGTTTTAATAACATGCAACATTTAAAGGGGTCATATAATGCCATTTTTGTACAAGCTAATATGATTCTTTAGGGTCTAAATTAAAAGTTTGTAATATACTTTAATTAAAAATTCTCATTAGTATTGTAAGAAAACACTAATTTTACCTGGTCAAAAACAGCTCTGTTTTCAGCACGCCGTTTCAGTGCATGTGTCTTTAAATGATAATGAGCTTTGCTCACCCCGCCCCTCTGTTCTGTGCGTACACCGTTTGTAACACAATAACCACGCGTTGTTCATTATAAACGTGGGATTATGAATTATATTGAGAACGTCGTACATAGAAAACATGCTGTAATGTACCCTGAGTGTAAACCTTAGATGCATTCATCGTGAAGCCTGCAGCAAGGTTTGCAAATTTCACGAAGATTAATATAAATACTAATATAAAGGTTAATAAAACATTACACTCACATCTTCTGGAGGTTCAGTGCAACCCGGGAAAATTGTAACACACGTGTTGAATGAAATATACAACCACAGCAATCCAAACATAGTGTTATCACTGCATCACACCACCTCCTAAGATGGAAAATATAGCCGCTTCCAGTAGCCTACCCAGCCCCCTAAAATGGCCAAAGTTAAATAAAGGAAACAAAAAAAAGAAATAATAAATCACAATATACAATACAACAATCAACCAAAGAAAACGAAGTTTACAATACTTCTAAACAAAGTTAAATAAAGGAAACAAAAAAAAAGAAATAATAAATCACAATATACAATACAACAATCAACCAAAGAAAACGAAGTTTCAGTACTTCTGATCCAAAACAAATACAAAAAAAAAAACTCAATTAAAAACAAACTTTAAGTACTGGGAAAAAGCAGTGGTCTAGTGCCATCGGCTGCCGGATAATCTGTCAACACATAATACATGTTTAACACACCTACATTTGTATAACATTGGAATATACAAATAACATCTAGACTATACCTTTCATTTATATATCTCTATACAAAATATAAAACCACATAAAACATTTCACTACCTGCACCATGTGTCACAAATCACGAACACGATGCTGCTTAATATGAGACGTACAGCTCCACGTGCATGACCGTGGTTTCAGGTTTGTTACTATAACACATACAACACATGCTCAACACAATACTCTATTTTCTCTTGTACGTAGTAAAAATCGAACAACCTACCCCTCCCTCGTCACCAGCAACATGGACAGAAAGCTGATTAATATGAGGCGTACAACTCCACGTGAATGACCGGGATTTCAGGTTTGTTACTATAACACATATAACACATGCTTAAAACAATGCTCATTTTCCCTTATACGTAATAAAATCAAACAACCTACCCCTCCCTTGTCACCAGCAACATGGACAGGAAAGCTGATTAGTATGAGGCGTGCACTCCACGTGAATGACCGTGATTTCAGGTTTGTTACTATAACCCATGCAACACGGATACTCAGGAACAAACAATACTCCGCTTTTATCATACATAATAAATCGCATGACCTACCCGGGGATTATTGGCAACATACACTAGCAGGCAATAACTTCGGCATGCAGATTCAAAAGCTCTTCCCGCGTACAGCAATGCCACGCCAAACAACCATGTGCGTCTCCCACAATAATGTGCCACGCCTCTTTTAACTTCCTTAAGCGGAAATTACGCTAAACGCATTCTGCCATGACGTCAATCAAACTAAAAGAAAAAAAAACACATATACATCCCCACTACCAACCCACTACACACACCCCCACTTTATAACAATTCGCCGTCCCGGTGAATTCCTCATAATACTCCTATAACCATGGTCTAAATGCTGTTAAATGTGAACTCACTACTGCATCACTAGGACCCAACTCTTGAGATACAGGCTGAGGTAATCGAAATGGATTTGGGTGACATCCAGCAGTGGGACGTGTAGTTCGCCTAACTGAGGGAGGAACTATATCCTCTCTGCCTAATCCATTACCACTTAGAGCAGACGGACCACCACACCCTGCATTTTCAGGTGAAGCCAAACTTTCACTTGGTGTAACACTCTGGTCCCCCGTCCCCCTAAAACAATCTACCTGACCTCCAGAACAAGAATATGGACGCAACTGTATTCCTGTTTCAATTTGCCCCTCACTTACTTGATCTAAAGTACTTGGGTGGGAGACAGTAACTTCCACCACCAATCCATCACCTTCCTCCAATTCAATCTCCTCCTCCACTCCTTCACCACTCTCTACTCCTCCCTCTACCACCGGGACCATGCTGATATGTGAAGTCGGGACCGGTTTTAACTCAGATCTATGAAGGCACTTAGAAGTACCTGTGCCATCTCGACGTCGCACTTCGTAAACATTTCCAAGGCCATCCTTACATTCTACTACTTCAAACATGCTAGGAGACCATGCATCTTGGATCTTATTGCGCCCCAAAGGGTGACTCCTACAATAAACCAACGTGCCTGGAGCAAGTATAGATGCATCATTTGGTAGCACTACTCCCTGGTATGGGGCCTTCTCCTCCAGATACCTCCGTGCACGATCATAAACCAAAGACAAATGCTCTTTATGTTGGAGAATCCAGTCGCTCACATGGCCTCCTACCAACTCTTCCTCCGCTGCACCCAAGAGGAAATCAATCGGCAACTGTGGCTTCTGACCAAACATAAGTTCGTAAGGGGAGTGCTGTGTGGACTGATGAACAGTGGTGTTATACGCAAACAACAGTTGCGGAAGGAAGTGTGGCCACTTCCCTTTCTTATCTGGAGGCAAAGTCCTCAACAAATCATGCAACGTTCGATTGAAACGTTCGCACTGCCCGTTCCCCTGAGGGTGATATGGGGTAGTACGACTCTTTTGAATCCCATAAAGGTCACAAAGATGTTTAAACAACTCACTCTCAAAGCTACGGCCTTGATCCGAATGTATACGCTTAGGTACGCCATACACACAAAACCACTTTTCCACCAGTATTTTAGCCACGGTCCTTGCTCTCTGATCTGAGGTTGCAAAGGCTTGAGTAAACTTGGAAAACACGTCGGTCACCACCAGAACATTCTCTTGACCGTTGCTAGCTCGTTCCATGAGAGTGAAATCAATTGCAAGAATTTCTAAAGGTCGGGATGCAGTTAGACTTCCCATAAAGGTGCGGAATTTAGGCTGTGTGGCCTTAGCCAGTACACACCGCTCACATGCACTGCACCACTGTTGAACATCCTTCCACATTCCTGGCCAATAGCATCTTTCCCTTAGCAAGGTCATGGTTCGCTCGACACCCTGATGGCCATGGTTATTGTGCACATTGTTAAGAACCTCAGTCCGTAACGCAATAGGGAGTAATAACTGCAAGATGGTCTCTCCTGCCGGTGGAAGCTGTACTTGACGGTATAACACTCCTTTATCCTCCCTAATCCGAGGCCACTGCCTAACCAACTCCCTAAGGCCTACCTGGCTCTGATCTACTTCTCCCTTTGAGGGCAGTGTTCCCCTCCTCCAGTGTCTCAGGAAACTTCCAATCACCGGATCGGAGGCCTGCAATGCAAAGAGATCACATTTCTCTCGCACTGGTACAGCATTTATAGCTGAGGCATTAGCGACATGGGGGTTTGACTTAACAGCCGGCTGATGTAAAATAACCTCAACTGGAACTACAGTCCCGGCACTGCTCATCATCTGACTACTCATAGTGGGGGAGGGAAGACGTGATAATGCGTCCGCGTTACGATTAGCCGCCCCTGGTCGATACCGAAGGTCAAAATCAAAAAGAGCCAGCTGAGAAGCCCAACGCTGTTCTACGGCTGCCAATTTTGCAGTTTGCAAATAACTCAAGGGGTTATTATCGGTATACACAATGAACCTGTTGCCCATTAGGTATTCCCTGAACTTCTCCGTTATTGACCATTTTAAAGCCAAAAGCTCCAATTTCATTGAGCTATAATTTGACATATTCGTTTCAGGGGGCCGCAAACCTCTACTGGCAAATGCGATAGGCCTAGTCTGTCCCCCCTGGTCTTGAGACAAAACTGCTCCGAGACCACGGTGACTCGCATCAATTTCCAAAATAAAAGGTTTAGAAAAGTCTGCATACCCCAACACCGGAGTATGCACCAACTTCTCTTTAAGGATCACAAAAGCTCTCTCACAATTATCACTCCAATGTTGTTCAAAGGAGCCTGTAGTTCTACGAACCACCTTGCAGTGCTCCCACCAACTTATGCAAGGGTGCAGCAACCGAAGCAAACCCTTCAACAAATCGGCGATAATATGAAGCAAAGCCCAAAAAGGAACGCAATTCTGTCACACTACTAGGCCTTCGCCACTGGGCAACAACACTAACCTTTTCGGGGTCAGTAGCTACTCCCTCTGCCGAAATAATGTGCCCTAAATATTTCACCTCAGTCTGGAACAGATGGCACTTTTGTAGCTTCAATTTCAAGTGATATTGCTGGAGACGTCTCAGCACCATTTCTAACCTCTCCAAATGCTGCTGGAAAGAAGTTGAAAAGACCACTATATCGTCAAGATATAAAAGCAAAGCATGAAATCGTTGGTCACCAAATATCCTTTCCATGAGGCGCTGGAAGGTACTCGGCGCATTGCACAACCCAAAGGGCATCCTAGTGAACTCGAAGAGCCCAAAGGGAGTGCAAAACGCAGTCTTCTCTTGATCTTGACTGGCTACAGGAACCTGGTTGTATCCGCTAGCTAGATCTAGGGTACTAAACAACCTAGCCCCAGCCAAAGCATCCAAGGACTCCTCAATCCGTGGGAGAGGGAAGGCGTCCTTACGAGTTCTTAAATTCAGCTGTCTATAGTCTACACACAGCCTAATTGAACCATCCTTCTTTTGTACAACAACAATTGGAGATGCATATGGACTGCAACTCTGCTTTACCACTCCTTGATCTATCAGCTCTTGGATATGCCTCTTTACCTGATCGTACTGAGAAGGAGGTAACCTACGATAACGCTGTCGCACTGGAGTCTCGTCTATCAAAGGTATTGTATGCTCAACCAAGGTAGCACAGCCCAAATCACCTTCCCCACGACTAAAGATGTCACTATACCTCTCCAGAAGAGTACGGGCCTCCAATACTTCCCGAGAAGACAGATTAGGACAAACTAACTGTGAAAAATCCACGGAAGGGAGTTCTTCCACTGCCACAGCTTGGACTACAGCTACCTGCTCTCCAGTGGAACTCTGGGAATTGAACTCTACTTGTGTTGTAGACTGCACTGAAACTAGATGAAAGTCTCCAAGAACTACCTTAGGTTGAATCCACCGATCCTGAGTCCCTAAATTTACGACAGGTACCTCCAGCCTCCCCTGAGCTACTGGAAGAAATGCAGAAGATATGATCAAATCACAAGGTAAGTGACAATTCTCCAAAGGCAAAGGCTCCAACAAACCTGAAGAAAATGTAGATCCTAATCCAGTGTGACAAATAGCAGAAACAAACTTTAAAGTACCAGCTGGAACCAGAACAGCAGGTCCGGGACGAACCCGAACGCGACCAACTAACCCTGTGTCCAGGACACGATCAAGCTGTCTGCATTCCGCCATTGCCTTCTTCCATTCTTTTCCTGAAGCTTGTACCCCTAGGTGCTGAAACAAAGAATCTCCATGCTGGATAAATAACTCTTGATAACACTGATTGATTACGTTCATTCCTAACAAGCCGGCGATATGGCCATGCTGCCCTTGACCCGCACTCCCTCTGCATTCTTCACTACTAGAATTCCCATACCAGGAAGTAATCTGCCCAATACTTGGACATCCACCTCCAAGTAGCCCAAATATGGGATAGCGAGACCATTAGCAGCCTTTAACTTTAGCCAGTTGCAAGACTGCAACTCTGTTCCCAAAGACGGCTGAAGATGTTCAAAAAAAAAATTGTTCGGTAATCGTGGTCACCATAGAACCGGTGTCTAACAAACAGGCTACAGGTAACCCCCCAATTATCATTTCTACCGTAGGACAGTTCCCTATAAGCTTAATACCATCCTGTCCTTTAAAACCCGAAAACTCCCCTTCCGATGCCTGGGCACCAGCACCGGAGGGTTCTAGTTTTCCGAGTGATCAACAGTGGCTCTTCGTGGGCCATCCCCTCCAGCAACATGCTGAGATGACTTCAGATCTACCTTGCAAAACCTAGCAATATGACCTGCTTTATTGCAACAAATACATATGGGTTTACCATCTGGCTGGTAGGGAAAATTAGCACCACGTGGACGCCCATCATACCTCTTAGGAAACACTGGTGGTTCAAGATGTCTCATAATAGAGTCTAATTGTGCTTGTTGCTTACGCAAGCATTCCTTTAATTCTGTTAGCTCATCTACTGGCTGTACTGCAGCTACATTTGTTTGAATCTCCGCAGCCCTGCCCTGAGCACTATATGAATAAGCACGGGGCCTCTGACTAGCCATGCGTTCTCCTTCTTCTACCCATTGGATAGCTTCAGTACGAATATCCAAAAAGGAGGCAGAAGGTTCCATACGTACCCTTCTCTTTAACTCTCGTCTCAACATGCTATCCCTAACATGCTCGATAAACTGGTCCCTAAGAACAGAATCAGGATTAGCAAAACATTGTGGGTCTCGTCGCTTAACTGACTCAATAAGAGACATAAGGGCATGAGAATATTCTAGGGCTGGGCGATTTAAATCGCGATATTGTTATGCGCATCTCATCAGTAATGCCGGTTCCTTGATTAGTAGTAAATCGCCATCACCTGCTTTCAGATGAAGCGGCATTTACTACAAAGAGCCGTAGTTAACTGACAAGCTGAGCCAAATCACATCAATATCGCGGACGTATCGCCAGCGATATTTAATGCGATATGGCTCCGCTTGTCAGTTAACTACGGCTCTTTGTACACAGCAAAACCTCCAGTGTTAAATTAACACCCCTGGGAGTGTATGAGTCCACACTCAAGAGTGTTTACGTTAATGAGATAACTAAGTGATTAATTTAGTGATGATTGAGCATTATTGAAGACACCTGATGTTAACAAGTAGAATCGCTGAAGGAGAAAATCGCAAATTGTAAGTTACCATTATTGTGATGGGTAGTTGCTTTAGTTGGTCTCTGACCCTTTCATGTGTACTTTAGATTTTGTTTGGTGGTTGTATCTGAGTTAAAACTGCCAGTTGAACAAAGAAAAAAAAGTGATCTTTGTTGGTTATATTATGACAATCATCATTTGAACTTGATCACTGAGCTCATTAAGATCCTTCTTTCTGACTTCGATTTATGTTGTTGGTTACAGCATAACTGTGAATCTGAATAAATTTGATATAATATAAAGGATTTCTTAAAACTTGTTTTAAAAAAAAATCATTCTGTTAGGCACACACAGATGTCAAGATTCAGTCTATGCATCTCAACAATGGTGAGGAGCAGAATATTCAATGAGGAAAAGTAAATTACATAGACAATTCAGATCATAATTTATTCATACCGCAATGCATGATGGGAGCCATTAATGAGTTGTGATTGGTGGCAGCCACTGCAACATGCTTTAATATTGTCACCACCATTGTTGAGATTCACAGGCTGATTATTGATGTCTGAACGTCTTTTTGATCAGAGCAATGTTTATTAAATATTTTGAATAATAAGTCAAGTCCTGATAATTATAGGCTGAAGAGTCACAAAACTGCTGCTAACAAGTTAAACCAAACTATCTCAATTAGTTTCCTTTTTCAGATCACAGTATGATTATGTCAAAACATAACCAACACTTTAAGATAACATTTTACTTTGTTCATTTAACTGTTATAAAACAATAACAGCAGACAAACAACAGTAAATATTAAAGTAAACATATAATGGTCTAGAGCCCAACTTAAGCAAACTCCCATCACCTTAATGGTAACTTACAATTTGTGATTTTCTTCTTCAGTGATTCTGCTTGTTAACATCAGGTGTCTTCAATAATGCTCAATCATCACTAAATGAATCACTTAATTATCTTCTCAGCCCTAAATGCCGCTCCATCTGAAAGCAGGTGATGGTGATTTACTACTAAATCAAGGAACCGGCTTTACTGACGAGATGCGCATAACAATATCGCGATTTAAATCGCCCAGCCCTAGAATATTCCCTCAGCGATTCTCCCTCCATCTGTTTTCGTTGAAAGAACTGAGTCTGCAGACCTATGTAAGATTTAGAACAACCATAGGTCTCCCGAAGGATGGAAAAAATCTTTTCTGCAGTATTTCTTTCTGCAGGGGTCCTAAACTTCATCTCAGCCTTTGCCTCACCTTCCAGTAAATTGAAAACAAAAAAAGCTTGTTCATTTTCTGACATATGACGTAAAGTCAAAGAGCTACGCACCTCCTCTATCCAGTCCTCGACTCCCAAAGAATCCTGGGAAGCCTTTCCTGAGAAATGCAGACACTTTCTTTCCCTTGGGACATAAACATACCGCTCTGTTACCACTGGAAGAGATGGTCCAGACACAGGAATTGGTAAAGAATTAGTAACAGGAATAGTCACAGAGGAAGGGCCCTCCAACGAATCACTAGCCGGGATAGCTATCACTCTCTGGGTGGTTTCTTCTCTAAGCCTAGCATTTTCTGACTGCAATTGTTGTACCAATTCAGTTAATGCCTGCAATTGTATTGCCATTTCTTCTGCCATACTGTGAAGAAAAAAAAAGGGGAAAAAAAAGAAGAGAAAAAAATAATAATAAATTTACATATGTCTATCACTCAGCACATGAACAATCTACTGTTCCCAACCGGTGCTCCCAGCCCTTTAGCGATGATCCAGGTCTTCAACCACTGCTTTTCCCAGTACACAACACCATTTAAAAAAAAAGAAAAGGAGAAGAAAAAAAAAAAAAACGTGCACCATACACCCACAGCCTTAATACGAAAACCCGGCACGACTACGCCAATTGTAACAAGGCGGACCTCCGCCGTCTATAATTAGTGGGGAATTAAACTCGCTCAAGTTGTTCAATTGAATGAAAGTATAAGCAATAGTGAGGTACACGGTCTTTATTTCTCTACAATGACTCTTAAAACATTTACTGGGAGCAAATACTAAACATCATAATCATACACCCAATACAAACAAATGAAATGGCCATAATAAGGAGGGCGACCAGATTGAATCAGATATACAAGTCTTGGGCTGGAAGCAACGATCTCCACTTATTTAAGTGCAACCCGGGAAAATTGTAACACACGTGTTGAATGAAATATACAACCACAGCAATCCAAAAATAGTGTTATCACTGCACCACACCACCTCCTAAGATGGAAAATATAGCCGCTTCCAGTAGCCTACCCAGCCCCCTAAAATGGCCAAACAAAGTTAAATAAAGGAAACAAAAAAAAGAAATAATAAATCACAATATACAATACAACAATCAACCAAAGAAAACAAAGTTTACAATACTTCTAGGCAAGGCAAGGCAAGTTTATTTATATAGCACATTTCATACACAATGGCAATTCAAAGTGCTTTACATAGAAGAAATTAAAATAATAAAAAGAAATAAGAATAATTAAAACAGTTTAGAAGAATACAAAATAAAATACAGTACAAACAGTCGGACGAACATCTAAACAAAGTTAAATAAAGGAAACAAAAAAAAAGAAATAATAAATCACAATATACAATACAACAATCAACCAAAGAAAACGAAGTTTCAGTACTTCTGATCCAAAACAAATACAAAAAAAAAAAAACTCAATTAAAAACAAACTTTAAGTACTGGGAAAAAGCAGTGGTCTAGTGCCATCGGCTGCCGGATAATCTGTCAACACATAATACATGTTTAACACACCTACATTTGTATAACATTGGAATATACAAATAACATCTAGACTATACCTTTCATTTATATATCTCTATACAAAATATAAAACCACATAAAACATTTCACTACCTGCACCATGTGTCACAAATCACGAACACGATGCTGCTTAATATGAGACCAGGGACGTGCGGTCAGGGTAGGCAGGCAGTGCCTCACCAAAGGAAATGTTGACATTACATTTATTAATTCCAAGAACTTTATTAATTCACCACATTATTAATTGCATTTATTTTATTCCAAATATTAATTTTTGTTACAAAAATTTTCAGGAATACACATATAATATACTCATTTTGCCATTGTTTGCTCCTAAAACCATTGTTTCATGCAGGAAATGCAAGGCCATGTCCATTGAGGCAGAGGTTAGCAGTGCCTCTTTGGTCCATAGAACGTAGTTTACGTAGGTTTGCGCATGCGCAGTCAGTTCTCATGCTGTCTTGAATTATCAACATTGAGGCAGAGACCGAGCTTGCTTCATGTCACGTGATCCACTCGCTCTCACTCAATCCGCGCTTCCCGATCTAGCAGCGCCTAGCGTTGGCTGTCAACAGGCCCGGGGTGGGTAATCGGGAGAATTCCCGGTGGGCCGCTTCACTTTTGGGCCGGTCGAGGATTTTCTTTTTTCACATTTGTCACGTTAGTTACATTAGGCTACACACGTTCGGACGTTCCGCATTCTGACACTGCAGCGCGCAGCCTCTGCATGGGTTGTACCATGTGAGGGAGTTCTCCCCTCCCCTCCTATAGAGTTGGTTGGGTCCATAGCCCGTCTTTTCCAAAACGTTTTCTCAGGAGTAGGCTACCGCGGCACCGCCGGCGCCTACCGATAGCTGGGCCGGCCCTACCATAACGCGTCAGGGAGGATGGATGGGAGGAAGAGGCCAGGAGGACGACTTTTTATCTCACAATTGCGAGTTTACATCTCGCAATTCTGTCATTATTTCTCAGAATTGCGTGAAATAAAGTCGCAATTGCGTGTTATAAAGTCAGAATTGCGAGATATAAAGTCAGAATTGCGTGAAAAAAAGTCGCAATTGCATGTTATAAAGTCAGAATTGCAAGATATAAAGTCAGAATTGTGTGAAATAAAGTCGCAATTGCTTCTTATAAAGTCTAAGTGAATTATTATTTAACCTTTACATTATTTGTTGAACCATGGCATTAATACAAACTACAATAGTGACTAGGCTGCTTGTCGGTTCGCTGACACGGCGCCGCCTCCCTCTCTTAACGTTACTGTGTCCCGCACAAAACATTTGTTTGTTGTATAAGTCATAAGATAGATGTGTCCATTAATTTGATTATTAGATTTGATTGTGCATTAGCCTCACATATGACTGACTTTGCTGTATGCAGGCAGCGATGTGATGATGCCTGATATGAACTTGGGTTGCTACATTAACTGAATGAATATATAAACAAATAGGCTATGCCACATTGATAGGTCACAGCCTACCCATGACAAGATTTCACCGCACGTTACTGTATGAGACGTACAGCTCCACGTGCATGACCGTGGTTTCAGGTTTGTTACTATAACACATACAACACATGCTCAACACAATACTCTATTTTCTCTTGTACGTAGTAAAAATCGAACAACCTACCCCTCCCTCGTCACCAGCAACATGGACAGAAAGCTGATTAATATGAGGCGTACAACTCCACGTGAATGACCGGGATTTCAGGTCACATGCTTAAAACAATGCTCATTTTCCCTTATACGTAATAAAATCAAACAACCTACCCCTCCCTTGTCACCAGCAACATGGACAGGAAAGCTGATTAGTATGAGGCGTGCACTCCACGTGAATGACCGTGATTTCAGGTTTGTTACTATAACCCATGCAACACGGATACTCAGGAACAAACAATACTCCGCTTTTATCATACATAATAAATCGCATGACCTACCCGGGGATTATTGGCAACATACACTAGCAGGCAATAACTTCGGCATGGAGATTCAAAAGCTCTTCCCGCGTACAGCAATGCCACGCCAAACAACCATGTGCGTCTCCCACAATAATGTGCCACGCCTCTTTTAACTTCCTTAAGCGGAAATTACGCTAAACGCATTCTGCCATGACGTCAATCAAACTAAAAGAAAAAAAACACATATACATCCCCACTACCAACCCACTACATATATATATATATATATATATATATATATATATATATATATATATATATATATATATATATATATAATCTGATTATTACGTTTTATTCATGTAACTGTAACAGCTACTGGATTGTTGCATTCTGATCCAGTGTTCTCTAATTCAATAACAGCTCTGCAATGTTTTACATGTAAAAATTCTATTGTAGAGCTCTGTAATTAAAAATGAATGGAAGTCAATGGAGACATATGACTAGTTAAAATTAATTGATAGAGCTCTCTGATTGTAATAGTTACTAGTAAGAATTAAATTATTTTGCTCTCAAAGTAAAAATAAAATTATGACGAGTAACACTGGGAACATTTTAGCTAATATGACTTGCCATGCTAGGATTCGTTTGTTGAGTTTGGTGATGACGGTGACGTCACAAACCCCGCCCACAGAGACTCCTACCTGCTTTGTTACAGGAAAAGAAAAACTTCGACATGCAGGTATCACTATTACTGTAAATACACTCTTTGTGGAGCGTAATTTAATATGTAAATATGATATAAAGCACAAAATGAAGATTTTATATTGATTAGGAGTGTAATTGTAACTGTATGAGCTGCAGAAATTGTTGGTTTCACTTTCACATGGACTCAGTCTAAGCTTGTGCGTCTAGATTCTGTATATTTTAAGTGCAAAATGTGCAATTGTATTCAGTTGTTATGAAGTGTAAAGGTACATCGTTATATACACACTTTTATTAAAAAATTGTCCAGGTTGCTAAACAAATTTCTCAAATGACTCTTGTTTTGTGATTTTCACAATACGCATTTCACAGCAGCTTTACAGAAAGTGCATAGTTTCAATCAATATTACAATTTAGAGTGATCTTTTATCAGAGGAAACTGTCTAAGTTATGTATTTCAGAAATGTACATGTATATCATGTACATATAAAAAATCACAGTTAGCTAAAAATGTATTCATTTAAACAATGTATTGTTTAAACAAGCTCATTGAAGCAATGAATACTTGTTAACAAATGATTATGACATTTAGAAAATATAGTATTGTTGCATGTTATTACTATTTCTATTCAAGTTACTATATAATTATAGTAATTACGTTACTAGTAATTCAAGTTACTATATCTTTGAGCAAATAAGTGTAATAAGATGCTCATACAAAGAAACACCCCAAAACAATCATTCAGTTTTAGCAATTTATAGAAATTTATGTAATGTGTGTGTTTTGGAGAAAACCAACTCCCATACAGAATAGTTTTAAACAACGGCATATTAAAGTATTATCATATTAAAATAAATGTTGCGGTGTGGTAACATGATCTCATTAGTGTGTGTTATTGAAATAATATCATTATAATCTCTCACAGGATGATGAAGAGGCAGACGTCAGGAGTCAGAGAAGATGATCCACTGAAGACTGAAGAAATAACAGAATATCAACATGTCCAGCAGAGAAAGCAGAGGTCAGAGATTATGAATGATATTAATAGCTGAACATCAGTCATATCAGTCATCTCTTTTAGGCTACGTCTACATTAAACCGGATAGATTTGAAAATTGAGTTTTTGTTTCAAATGTTCTCCGTCCACACTAGTGTTTACAAGCGTTTTCCAAAAGTTTCTCATCCACACTGAAACGTCGGAAAATGCTTAATTCACCTCACAGCACATGCTTAAACCCTCATAAAAGCTCACTGAGACGATACAGACGAGAATTACCTCTCCTGGACGCTATGGGGAAAACTCCTTTTTCTCTTTTTATTGAAGCCTTTTATTCAATAACGCAGTGCTCCTGCACAGCCATAACAGTGCTGAGATCTGGTCGCTCTTATTGGCTGAGTAGTGGAACTGAATGAACCTATGGCGATGCGGCGTGCCTGCGCGAGCCAATTGGGGCGCATCCCTCAGAACACACCAGAAGGGGCAGGGCATCTGCATATGAGCAGCTGGTCTCGCCATTAGAGGTGGGCGATACTCCAAATTTTGGTCTCGATCCGATACCAAGTAAATACAGGGCCAGTATCGCCGATATCGATACCGATACCAATACTTTTTAATTTTAAAAGCATGCACTTGAACTTGTATGCACTTTCCTGTGCTAGAGCAGTGTGTCATGATTTATGAGGTGAATGCATCATTAATATGCTAAATCTGAAAACGTTTTCATGACTACTAAATATTTTGTGATTTGTACTCTCAACTCGCCTGTAATATTAGTCAGTGACTTTTACAAAACTACCCTAATTATAGTAAAAGTACTATTGTACACGAGCCTACTGTTCAAAAGTTTGGGGTCTGTAAGATTTTTTATTCTCTTCTGCATTTATTTGATCAAAAATACAGTAAAAACTGTAATATTACAATTTAACATACACTGTAAAAAATAAAATCGTAAAAAAACAGCCATTGACTGTCAGCTACGGCTGCCAAACAAAAACCGTAAAAATAAAGTAAAATATCCTAATTTAAATTAAGTGCAAAAAACTTTTACAGAAATTTTCCTTAAATGTTTTACGGAAAAACAGTGTTTTTTTACAGCTATTTCCTGAATTATTACGATCAAACACCTTCATTGTAAAAAAAATCCCATAAAAAACAGTCAAATGACTGTCAGCAATGGCTTCCATACAAAACCGTAAAATTAATGTAAAATATCCTAATTTAAATAAGTGGAAAATACTTTTACAGAAATCTTCATTAATCTTTTTTAACAGAAACACACAGTTAAAACACAGTTAATTCACATTTTTTCTGATTTTTTACTCGGGCTGGGCGATTTAAATCGCGATATTGTTATGCGCATCTCGTCAGTAAAGCCGGTTCCTTGATTAGTAGTAAATCACCATCACCTGCTTTCAGATGGAGCGGCATTTAGGGCTGAGAAGATAATTAAGTGATTCATTTAGTGATGATTGAGCATTATTGAAGACACCTGATGTTAACAAGCAGAATCACTGAAGGAGAAAATCACAAATTGTAAGTTACCATTTAGGTGATGGGAGTTTGCTTAAGTTGGGCTCTAGACCATTATATGTTTACTTTAATATTTACTGTTGTTTGTCTGCTGTTATTGTTTTATAACAGTTAAATGAACAAAGTAAAATGTTATCTTAAAGTGTTGGTTATGTTTTGACATAATCATACTGTGATCTGAAAAAGGAAACTAATTGAGATAGTTTGGTTTAACTTGTTAGCAGCAGTTTTGTGACTCTTCAGCCTATAATTATCAGGACTTTACTTATTATTCAAAATATTTAATAAACATTGCTCTGATCAAAAAGACGTTCAGACATCAATAATCAGCCTGTGAATCTCAACAATGGTGGTGACAATATTAAAGCATGTTGCAGTGGCTGCCACCAATCACAACTCATTAATGGCTCCCATCATGCATTGCAGTATGAATAAATTATGATCTGAATTGTCTATGTAATTTACTTTTCCTCATTGAATATTCTGCTCCTCACCATTGTTGAGATGCATAGACTGAATCTTGACATCTGTGTGTGCCTAAAAGAATGCTTTTTTTTTTAAACAAGTTTTAAGAAATCCTTTATATTATATCAAAAATTCTGGCCATTTATTCAGATTCACAGTTATGCTGTAACCAACAACATAAATCGAAGTCAGAAAGAAGGATCTTAATGAGCTCAGTGATCAAGTTCAAATGATGATTGCCATAATATAACCAACAAAGATCACTTTTTTTTCTTTGTTCAACTGGCAGTTTTAACTCAGATACAACCACCAAACAAAACCTAAAGTACACATGAAAGGGTCAGAGACCAACTAAAGCAACTACCCATCACAATAATGGTAACTTACAATTTGCGATTTTCTCCTTCAGCGATTCTACTTGTTAACATCAGGTGTCTTCAATAATGCTCAATCATCACTAAATTAATCACTTAGTTATCTCATTAACTTAAACACTCTTGAGTGTGGACTCATACACTCCCAGGGGTGTTAATTTAACACTGGAGGTTTTGCTGTGTACAAAGAGCCGTAGTTAACTGACAAGCGGAGCCATATCGCATTAAATATCGTTGGCGATACGTCCGCGATATTGATGTGATTTGGCTCAGCTTGTCAGTTAACTACGGCTCTTTGTAGTAAATGCCGCTTCATCTGAAAGCAGGTGATGGTGATTTACTACTAATCAAGGAACCGGCATTACTGATGAGATGCGCATAACAATATCGCGATTTAAATCGCCCAGCCCTATTTTTTACTGAAAAACATGCAGTTAATTATATGCATGATTTGCTGTGACAATACGTCACTACATCAGCAACTACACAGTTACTGTCTGTTAAATAAAGTGACATGCAGCATATCATCAATGTTTCTCTGCTCATCCTGGACTGAAGCTCAGGCTCTACTCTTCAACACAATGGTGACACACAAAACACACCATACAGAAACACTTTAAACCCCAACAGAACATTAAACACTATCAGGATCTCAGCATCTTCACTTATTACAATCCAGACTTTATTTCTTTCATACTAACATTCTTATTGAGAATTAGCAGAGGTTTAGAAGTTGAAGTTTTATTGAAAAGAATAAAGTTTGATGTCACCATGATGGAGATCAGTGTTTGCTTTAGTTGGTCTCTTGACCTTTTAGTGTTTTATTTTAAAGTATCTCTGGCTGCTTTAACTGTGTGTCTTTGATTCATATTAGTTATGGTAGGAATCCAAGAGAAACTCAGATCAGATAATGTTGGTCTCTTTTTATTGATAATAGTCATCATGTAGTGTCCTGCTTCTCTGATACCACCTGAAGTGTAATATCTGATCAAGTAAATAAACATTAGTTGTTAATTTTTGCCTGATAAAACTGCTATATAAGATCCTGCAGTGCTGTGATACTCAGATTTTATGAAGTCATTATACAGAAAATGTTTTGACAGGATTATATAGACTCACTCAGACATCAATAATCAGCGTATGAATCGCAACAATGGTGACAACGAAAAAAAATCTGAACTACTATAAAGTCACAAAAAGGCTTCGTTGGTTGTCACCATTGTTGAGATTCATATGTTGATTCTTGATGTCTATACTACAAAAAAAAAAAAAAAAAAAAAAATTAACCAGCTCAAAACTTTTTCCATATAATACATATCTTTTTAAATTTCAGATTATTACAATATTGTTGCCAAGGATCATGTGAGAAATTATGACATTATAGTCTTTGTATAAAGCTAAATTCAATCTACATATTATGTAATCTAAACTAATATATTCAGAGATTTGGCTGTCATATCAGTGAATCAGATCATCACAATGACTGTAACATCACTTATGAATGATCAAGATCATCTGATATTTCTCCTGCATTTATTGCTATAACAAAGGTATATTAAATACACAGTTAAAGCAGCCAGAGAAAACTAATGTTAAAAACTCACGGGTCATGAGCCCAAATAAAGCAGACACTGATCTCAATCATGGTGATATCAAATTTATTTTAAAGCTGTCAGCTGCGGCTGTCAAACAAAAACCGTAAAAATAAAGTAAAATATCCTATTTTAGAAGTGCAAAAAACTTTTACAGAAATTTTCCTTAAATGTTTTACAGAAAACCACTGTTATTTTACAGCTATTTCCTGAATTATTACGATTTAAAAAAATTATATGCATGTGAGAAATTATGACAAGACTTTATATAAAGCTAAATTCCATCTACATGACTAAGATAATATATTCATATTTTTGACTGTCATATCAGAGAATCAAGCCATCATATGATGACATCATCAAAGAATGACCAAAATCATCTGAAATTTTCTCCAGCATTTATTGCTATAACAAATGTGCATGAAATACACAGTTAAAGCAGCCAAAGAAAAACGTAAGTTAAAAATTGAAGTCATGAGCCCAACTAAAGCAGACACTAATCTCAATCATGGTGACATCAAATTTATTTTAAAGTTTTTTACAATTTATTTAAATTAGCATATTTTACTTTAATTTTAGGGTTTTTGTTTGGCAGCCGCAGCTGCCAGTCATTTGACCCTTTTTTTACGATTTTTTTACAATGAAGGTATTTGATTATAATAATGCAGGAAATACCTGTGAAATAACAGTGCTTTTTCCGGTTTATTTAAATTACCATATTTTACTTTAATTTTAAGGTTTTTGTTTGGCAGCCGCAGCTGCCAGTCATTTGACCCTTTTTTTACGATTTTTTTTACAATGAAGGTTTTTGATCGTGATTATTCAGGAAATACCTGTAAAATAACAGTGTTTTTCAGTTTATTTAATTTAGGATGTTTTACAGTTTTTTGGGGAGCTGACAGTCATTTGACCATTTTATCATTTAACTGTTTTCTTTCTGTTAAATTACAGATTATATTTGTAATTTTACATACATTTTTATGTAATTTAAGAAAACAGAAAAAATACTGTATGAAAAATACAACAAATGTTCTGTATAAAAAGTGTGAATTACTGTAATTTGTCATTAATGTCACAATACCTAAAATAACAGCTGAATTTTTATTTTACAGATATTTTTTGTAATTCTACAGTGTTTTGAGTACAATTTAAAATGAAAGAAAATGATCGTAAAAAAATCACAGTTATTTTCTGTAAAATTAGGATTTTTTTTTACAGTGTAGGCTATCTGTTTTCTATGTCATACTAAACTGTAATTTATTCAATTGAACAGAAAGAAAGAACAGGATTTATATGAAGTAGATTTTTTTAACAGTGAAAAACCCTTGACTGTCACTTTTGATCAATTTAATGCATCGATCCTTGTTGAATAAAAATATTAATTTCATTAAAAAAAATCTTACTGTCCTCAACATTTTTAACCGTTATGTACACTTTTGCTTTGTTTATTGCAAAATAACTCCTGATTGTTTCTCTGTCATCTAAGCAAGGCTTCGTTTCCCAAACGTGCCTGTGAGCTCAGTGAAGCACCAGCATCGAACGCTCTCTGTGATTGATTGGTTTCGTCTTGTATCCAGATGACTAGGAGAAAAAGTTCTATCCTACACAATTATCCGCTAACATTCGCTTATTTTTCCACTTAGAAGCTTATTTTACGCACTGAATTGCGTGCTAAATTAATAAAAATTACTGGAAAAAAAACACATTTGGATCGATATTTTTATGTGAGGATCGATCCTTTTCGATACCACGTCAGAATCGAAGTATCGATACTTTAGGATCGATCCGCCCACCTCTACTCGCCATAGGAATCAGGTTTAATTCGACTGAAGCGACGGACACCAAGTCGTGTAGCGCCATAGCATGGCCGTCTATGCAATACTCATGGAATCTCAGGGAACCAAAGTTACGTCAGAAAACGAGGTGTTCCCTTTCAAAACGTTTACTCGTATTGTGACTGCTAGACACTATGGGCAACCAGTCCAATCAAGCCATGCTATGTTTAAGCAGAACAACATTTTCCTGATGTGCAGAATGAGCCTCCTGAGAGGTAATAGTGGGTTAAGCTCATTCAGAGGTCACTTTAACTAGACAGAGAGGATTCGTGCCTGCAGTGCAGGGACTTCCAAGTTGTAAAATCTGGTCAAGGTTGACGCGAGGACCAGCTTACAGCCGCACAGATGTCACTTGTATAAAAGTTTTATACAATTTTGTCTGTGTATCTGAAGATTATTATTTTATTTTTTTTACATAATGCATTTAAAAATCTAAATTCAGAATGTTTGATCTTTTGCAAGAAAATATTGATGGTGAATAAAATCTTTTTATAGCAAATCACTTTTGGTCAGGAAAAAAAGTATTAGTGAATTATTCTACCTTAAGATGCTTAAAACTATATCACCTAATCATCTTTGTTTCTGGCTTTCTTTGCAACAAATCATGTTGTGGTAAACATTGTTACAAAGACCACAAACTCACATCAAATGTCAAGAGACAAACTAAAGGAAACGCTGATCACCATAATGGTGACCACATATTTTCAATAAAACATCAACATCTAAACCTCTGTTAACCCTCTGAGGTCGGCAAACGCGCTGGCGCGTTTTGCTGGATTTTCTTCACATTGTAGCCCTATAAACTTAAATTTATTCATCATTTATGGTCATACAGAAAAAAGAAATATAAAAAAAAATCTGTGATATTTCTACTTTTGTATGTGTCCACTTACAATCAAATAAAAACATTGTGCTTTTGTAAAATAAAGAAAATAAACAGGGTGTGCGTTCTGCCTCTCCGTCGCGGTGAACTTTTTTTTCTTGAGCACGTCTATAAACTGAAACAAAACTCAGCGAATACTTGTCACGCATTTATGAGCCATATACCTTTATAAACATTTAAGTGTGTACTTTTAAATGATCGGATTCAAACTGAAAACAAATATTCTCTGTTTAAGTAATTTGTATAAAACCAACAAGATGTCCAGCTTCTCAAACGCTTCCTAATTATTTTTAATTCGACCACGCCCACTCGCGCAAAAGATATTCACATGCAAATTTCCACATGGAACTCGAACGCGCTCATTACCTCAACAACAAAACACCAAAACACTTCACAAGTCTCTGCTTTTCGTCGAGTTTCGTCAAGACGCGCCGTGAGCTTACATTGGATTTAGGCTACCTCAGAAGAAGAAGAACGCGATTTGAAGACAAGAAAGATGTAAGGTAAGACATTCTTACATATTAGTTTGTTATTGTTGCATAAATTTCACATTGCAGTTGAACTGTTGCTAGATATATGGTGAATATTATAATATTTAGACCCGTGTTTACTGTTACTGTGTGTTTGTGGATATCTGCTCAAACGTAGATATGTATATGGTAACCATAATGTTTTATATTTGAGCGCGATCGCGTTTTAATGTATCATATTTTGGATCGCGATCGCGTTTGACAAGCAAAACGCACCAAACGGCTTCATGTTTTTACTAATATCTCATTTCATATCATCATAACGAATGGAAACATTTGAAGTAACTTGATAATCAATATATTTTTTTCTAGCTAAGTTGTTACTGAAATATTTTGGAAAATGTATAGGCTGCTATAGGTTATTGTTATTATTATTTTATCCAGCAATGTGCATAGCCTATGCCTACAAGGCACAACAAACCTGGTGTTCATTATATTATATATTGTTGGAAACATTTGTGTGTGTGTGTATTCTGTGAATTTTAAAAAGCAATTTTAACCAGAAAAATAAAAAATGTATTCCCAAAATCGTCCAGGCCTTTCTCTTGATATCAGTATGTTCACTTTTTTTTCTTTCAGGGCCCAGATGCTGAGTCCTGCTGACTTCAACATTCACATGAGTCTCTGTACATGAACATGGTAAAGTGGAAAATCAAACACCTTGGAAATGAAAGGTATGTACAATGTTTTTAGGAATGGCACAAATGTCTCTGTCTTTGGATCATTGTTTTCAATGAGTGCTTTTTTGTCATTTGTTGTGTATCTTTGGATTATGTTGTGTTGTAAATAAATCAAACAATCTAAAAGCCATTCTTTTTTAAATCTCCTCATTCTTTGTGCAAGGTTGCTCAGAATGACAGGGGCCTGATAGCTCCTAATAGGGCCGTTAGGGGAGGGTCTTTCTCAGGTGTGAAAAGCTTGCATATTAATGAGCTCCCGCATAAAGCTTTGTGGCACAAAACACGTCGTAAAATTTTTAAATCAATATATTGTCTTCTCTGAATGAGCAGTCAGGGTGATTTTCACATAGTTTTAGAGCAAATATTCTAGGCTACGTCATACAATTTTCAAAAGTCTTGTGAAGAAATAATCAGTATGGGTTTCATGACCTTATTTCAGTGAGATTTTTTTTTTTGTATTTTCACAAACCACGCATAAATGTCATTATCTCAAAACAACAAACTTTTACACACATGCTGCTGATATATTATTGTAGCAGAGTTTGTGCTGAATACAGTGTAATTAGACTTTAGCCATGAAAATGTCACAAGTAACAGAAATAAGCACAAATGTCAGAGCATGTCAGAACACCTCCAGGGCCCAGAAAACAGCTCAGGCCCCAGAGGGTTAATTTTCAATAAGAACTTACACTGAACAAAATTATAAACGCAATACTTTTTTTGCCCCCATTTTTCATGAGCTGACCTCAAAGATCTAATACTTTTTCTATGTACACAAAAGGCCTATTTCTCTCAAATATTGTTCACAAATCTGTCTAAATTTATGTTAGTGACCACTTCTTTCCATCCACCTCACAAATGTGGCATATCAAGATGCTGATTAGACAGCATGATTATTGCACAGGTGTGCCTTAGGATGGCCACAATAAAAAGTTACTCTAAAATGTGCAGTTTTAGAGTGAAAAAGCTGAATTACAAGAACTACAACTGACTTCAGCCACAGCCTTAGATGAAATCAACTGAGGAGAAAAGAAGACATTAAATCTGTGAAGATTATGACAAAACATAAAAGAAGAGTTAAGAGCCCAACTAATGGAAACACTAATCACTGTTATGTGAAACACGTTAGAGTTAAACCTCTGTTAATTCTCAATAAAAACTTGTGTAGACGTCTGACAGAAATAAAGTCAGTCTGGTTAGTAATAAGTGAAGCTGGTAATGCTGTTTGTGGAGTTGTTTAATTCTCCTCTGCTGATATCTTCACAGATTTAATGTCTTCTTTTCTCTTCAGTTGATTTCATCTAAGGCTGTGTCTGAAGTCAGTTGTAGTTCTTGTGTTTCTGCTCGTCTCTTTTTCTGTTCTCTTCTTTCCTTCAGTGATTCTGCTTGTTAACTTATTAAGGATGAGATGACATATACACAGGTTTTGTGGCTCAGAAAAGGTCCAGTTCTGGTTTATTTCTTTGCTCTTGGCTGACATGTGGCATTGCTATGGCCTGCTTGTGGCCCAGATCTGGCAAACAGGAGTGAGCCGCCCAAGTGCCGTCATTCCACGCTGCATGTGGACCAGATCAGTATTCCACCAGTGCCAGATGTGGGCCGGATCTGGCCGAAACAATGTTGCTATCTGGGATGTAAAATTTAATTGCTATCATATTATTTATTTTGTAAACAAAGCTTTCTGCTTCACTTCTGTCATAATATTCATGTAAAACAACATTCACATACAAAAAAATGTGTTTTGGTGGACCACCGTCGGTGCTACTCATCCACCACAGTGTCGCTTTCCAACCGCGGTGTTGCGGTCAAGTTTCCCGGCACAGTCCTACCAAAATCGCACAGTGTGCAACCGGCTTAAAAAAAAATATCTCATTAAATGTATTTTGTGGTTTTGAGGTTGTGTTATTAGTTGTTTTATGTCGAATCCAAGAGTCAAACATAAGCTGTTTTGTTTCTGCAGCTGTTTTTCGGGGTTCTGCTCGCAGGAGAAGACGGAGCAAAGAGAGTCCACCCAACAGTAAGTCTATAGATGAATATTTGTGAACATGATAAACAACACGCAACAAATGTGGCCAGTTTTGCTCTTGCTAAAACACAGAAACTATAAGCAGCCCCTGTTGGTGAGTTATCTGTGATATTTGAATGTTTCAGCTCATAACATGTAATTCATGTATGTGTTTCAGTGAGTGATCTGAGGATTGTTCTTCTGGGGAAGAATTTGTCAGAAAACAGTGGAGTGGGAAACTTCATATTAGGAAGAGCAGCGTTTGACAGTGAAGCTCCTCCAGATGTTGTAGAGAGAGTCAGAGGAAGACTGAAGGACAGACATGTGACCATCATCAACAGTCCTCAGCTGCTCCAGACAAACATCTCAGATCATCAGATCACACAGACAGTGAGAGAGTGTGTGTCTCTGTCTGATCCAGGACCTCATGCATTCATACTCGTACTGCAATATAAAGACTTTACTGAGGAGGACATGAGAAGAGTCAAACAAGTGCTAGAAGAATTCAGTGAAGAGGCGTTTAAACGCTCCATTGTGATCACGACTGATGAAGAGAAACTGAGAGCTAAAGGAGCATCTGTGAAAGCTAATGAATTCATTCAACAATTAACTGAAGAGTGTGGAGGAGGACATCTTCAACTTGATCATGAAATAAAGAGACAGCTCTCTGGAATACTGCTACAATTAGAGAAGATACTCAGAGAAAACAATGAAGAATTTCTCACATGTGAGCTGTATTATGATGCTGAAGAAACACTGGTGGATGAAGATCTGAGCAGACTTTTTGCTTCACTCAGAACAGAGGAAGATTCAGATGGTGAGGACACTCAAATACAAAAATAATGTTTTTTGTTTTGTTTTGTTTTTTTTGCAGTTAACTAGAATTAAAATTTTCCTACTTTTGAAAAAACTTTAATGAACTATGTATATTCTGATGCCAGGTTATTGAACGTCAGGGGCAGATAAAATATGCAGATTCAGCCTGAGGGTTTATAGTAAACAAAAAAAATATTCAACAGGACATTTCTATGCAATACTGATATTAGTATATGGTGTGTGTAGGGGACATAAAACTCACCAGTGGTTTCAGAAGCACTCAGCCATCATTGCTGTCCCTATCAAGCCTAATCGTCTGCCTTTTCCACCCAAATGATCATGTGAAGAGTCAAAGATAGACACTGGACAAATACAACGATTCAGTCATGATGCATCGTGTATTGTTAATCATGGCATCATATAGGGATTTGTATCATACTCTATAGTAGTTAATGATATCAAGTCACATAGTACATTTGAGTTAAAATATTAAACTAACAAGGTTGTGAGTATAAGACTTATTTGATTAATAATTTATTTTCATCAATAATTAAAACATTATTGCATAAACAGGAAATGTATGAACTGATTACAGACTTCCAGTTTACATTTGATTCAATGAAATCTAAAATAAACAATATCTAAATATGTTATGGTAACACATGTTCTTGTGTTTAAGGAGGTGTAGGTGCCACCAGACAGCAGAAGCTGAACTTGGTGCTGTGTGGAAGTGATGAAACACTGAAGAACTCTGTTTCAAAACTTATAAGAGAGAAGAAAGACGTGGAGCTTCATGGTGGTGTGATCAGTCTGGTGGAGCTTCCAGCTCTTATTCAGCTCTCAGAGGAGGAAGTGATGCGTCAGATTCTCCGCTGTGTGTCTCTCTGTGATCCTGGAGTTCATGTTTTCCTCCTCCTCATTCCTGATGCTCCACTCAGTAATGAAGACAAAGCAGAAATGGAGGAGATCCAGAGGATCTTCAGCTCAAGAATCAACAAACACAGCATGATCCTCATAATGCAGAATTCAGATCATCAGACAGCAGAGCTCAATGAAGAAACACAGTCTGTCATTAAGAGTTTTGGAGGACGACATCATTTCTTTGGTCCCACCACACAAGTGTCCACGTTGATGGAAAAGGTTGAGCAGATGCTGGAAGAAAACAGAGGAGAGTTTTTCTCCACAGAGACATTTCAGGAGGCACAGATGAAAAAACTGATGAAATATGAAGAGATGAAAAAGAAGACACATTTACAGTCACAAGGTAATGACCAGAAAATCAGTTTAAGTCTTAATCAGTGGAGCTAGAAAAAAAAACAAAAAACCTTTAAATTCTAAATCCGTGTATCATTCGTTCAGTCGTTTTTTTTTTAATATTGAAAGTAGAAAAATGAGAAAACGGTTCCTTTTTCTTTATTTAAGTTTTTCCAAAAAACGAAAAACAAGTATTCAGCTTGATTTTTCATTTTTCATTCTGAGGTAGAAAAATTAAATAAACAGCTTGAATATTCGATTTCTATTGTTTCTATTGTTTTAATGGTTACATGCTATCTGGGATAGTCCAGGGGTCAGAAAATAAAAGTCCTGCCATATGTTTATTCCACCCATAAACTCAGTCAGCTGATTTAACTAATTAGTTCTGTCTCCTGTCTGAATTAGCAAATCCAGGTGATTGGAACAAAATACTGAGGAGGACTTTTACTTTCTGAACCTGGACTTTACACCTCTGCATAGCAATGCCACATGTCAGCCAAGAGCAAAGAAATAAACCAGAACTGGACCTTATCGAAGCCCAAAAATCTGTGTATATTATATGGAGTCATTTCAGCCACAGCCTCAGATTAAATCAGCTGAAGAGAAAAGAAGACATTAAAGTGTTGAGTTCATGGGTGGAATAAACATATGGCAGGACGTCTACTCTTTGGCACCTGGATTTCCCACATCTGCGTCTGATGTAGTCAACTGATTGGGGATCCTAATAAAACACCCCTACTGCTGCCACCTTCCAGTGCCTAGACAAAAGCCTCCATATCGTCTGCATCTGCGGGAAGACAGGGCTTAGGCCAGGAAAGTCACTGCTGTTCCACAGTACCACTGGGAAAGCGTACCTTTCGTTGGAAGTAGGTAAAGAGGTAGGAGGCCCGAAGGAGGTAACGTGGAGAAACACATATAGACTGAGCGAACTAAGCGGGCAGTTCAACATATGGCATGTCACTGAGGTGGCACCAGTCAATAACTGGGGGAGACGCAACCGGTCAGTGACAGCAGGTAGCAGGGAGTCAACCAGGGAGTCAACCTGTGGAAGAATACACATATGGGATGACAACATATGGACCCCACCTAACACAATTTACACAAGCATACAAGTGATATGTCTAGTATCAGACGCTCTGCCACGTCCAACACCGACGGGGTGAGGAGGAACTCAACAGGGTTCGGAAGAGGGAACTCACCTGGAGCAAAAAGGCGACTTAATGGACTTATCCAGTCCATTGGAGGGGAATAGCGCAGTGAGCCGACACTACAAAACCGGGCTAAGGTGAAGCTGGCTTTGTGTGAAGGGAACCCACCAAGAAACCAGCTTTTGACAAGTAGGCTAATTTCTTAGCGAATGTGCTGGTGTTTCGTTGCCGAAAATGTGTTCAGTCCCCTATCTTCTTGATAGAGCAAGCTAGTAGAAGAACTACTGTACAGGCTGGTGAATCAGAGGTAGCTGAAGGTTGCTGTAGGCTGGTGAATCAGAGGTAGGTGAAAGTTGCAAGGCTGTCAGGGTCGCACACCGACCAGCTAACTTCTCTGGACTCAGGAAATGAGGAATTTGCTCTTTCTTTTAATATGTAGGTACTGCTGTTGGCCGGCGGGGCAGGATGTGCCGGATGGCCTCCCTCTGCTTTTGGACAGCAGAGAACTGTTGGGCAAAGTAATCTACTGCATCGCCGAATAACTCAACCTGGGAAATGGAGGAGTCCAGGAACCGAACCTTGTCCGCTTCCCTCATATCCGCCAGGTTGAGCCAGAGATGGTGCTCTTGGACCACTAACTTGGACATCGCCAGACCGACCATGCGAGCTGCAACCTTCGTACCCTGGAGGGCAAGGTCGGTTGCAGTGTGGAGCTCACCCATGAGCTCACGGTCTGAGCTACCCTCGTGCATATCCATGATTGCTTGGGCCTGGTGGACCTGAAGCAGCACCATAGCATGCAGTGTAGATGCAGCCTGCCCACAGGCTCTGTAAGCCTTGTCCATAAGGACAGACGAAAACTTACAGGCCTTAGAGGGGAGATGAGGATCCCCCTTCCATGAAGTAGCAGTCGACAGACACAGCTGCATCGCGACAGACCGCTTCACTGGAGGGATAGCTTCGCAACCCTTAGCTGCACCTCCATCAAGGGTAGTGAGCGAGGAGGAACTACCAAAGCGGATTTCTGGCAGAGAAAGGTGCTGTCCACGAACTAGTAAGCTCCTCATGCACTTCAGGGAAGAAAGGTACTGGGGCGGCGGTACCAGCCCGGCCCGCCCCGAGAAACCAATCATTCAACTGGTGGCCCTCTTCAGCATAGCTGACATCTCAGGATCCGTCTCGGGCAACGCTGCTCTCCTAGAGGGAAGCAAAGGAGCTGAGTCGTCATCTCCAGAGCACAGCTCTCCCTCTGATACTGCAATGGACATCCTGTCCTCTGGTGGGGCCCCGAATGAAACGACCAGTCGGTCCACTACAGAGGGACTAGCTCATTCCTCTGGGAGCTCCACCGGCTGCTGTGTAAAAGAGGAGGGAGGGATCCACGGGGCTTTGCCGGGCGGATTTCCCCTCACCGTAATCCTCAGATCACCCAAACCTTGCGGCGTTCCATGCTTCCCCTGGGAAGTTGACCCAGAGGGCGCTCTAGAGCTGGGGATAGGCGTGGGGACTGCACCTTCACGTTTAATGAAGGCGAGTCTCATTCTTAACACCGAGATGATCATGTTCCCACAGTGAGAACATGAATCATCCACGACACCTGCTTCAGCGTGCTGTAAGCCCAAACACGTGATGCATCTATTGTGATCGTCAGAGGAGGACAGAGCCCTACCGCACCCAGAAACGCATGGATGGAATGGCATCTTTAAAAAGACGCAAACACACCCATGTTGCTCTTTTAGAAATGAGACCCGTCAACAGTGCCGAAGCACACAGGGGAACAACCGTGGAAACACTTTTCAGTGAAGCACTTCGCTTCAACACAGTCCTGAAGTGTCACCTAGTCTCTCCCTTGTGAAGGCCCCCCTCCCTTTACCTCTCTACAGATAAAGCTTTGTCGGGATAATTCCGGTTCGCGTGGCTACGCGGAAGTGATAAGAATTCTGTATTATAAATTTTAAGGCCAGACAAATAGTTTGTTGAGGGTTGGTTTGTAGGGGAGGACTTAACGCCTGCGCAAATATATTCAAACGTGCATACCTATAGACTGAACACGTAGTATGCATGTGCCTGCCATCACTGTTCTCACGGGTTCGCGTTTTTGAAGTTTGCGCAAAAAAGAACTTTAGAGTTTTCTGTTAAAACGGTGTTGTGTTAGCGGCCCCTAAATTAATAACTACTGATCGTTGCGACGGAAGTGAATCAATCAAAACTAACTTTAGCTGGACAATAACTTTATTCTAGAGCTGCTATAAAGCCAAAACAATCTCTGTTACTTTAATTTCCTATCATCAATGTAAAGCCACTTTGGAACAATCTACATTGTTAAAAGCGCTATATAAATGAAGATGACTTGACTTGATTTGACTTGACTACAACAACCCTTCAACAAAACACTCTATGAAAATGCTGTGAAAACAGCAGTTGAGAGCTTCCGTAGCTCGCGATCACCGCTGCACTTGCTGTAAACACCAACACTGGGAGAGTCTTCCAGAAGAACACTGACACGGTCGTTGTAAAGCAACACTCTTCAGAGACATCAGTATTTCGATCGGCTCCGAAGCCAAAGACAACTGGTGCGTGCATCCACTTCCATATTTATACCCAAGTTGCGGGACGGGGCGTGTGATGCAATTCACGCAAGCCAATGTCCATTGGCTCATTTGTACAATACTCGAGGATGACAGGCTCCCTGACGTGATCCCAATCAGTCGACACGTCAACTACGTTGAACGTGCCCGACTGAAAGGGAACTGTTTGTTATGGCAAGACTAGTGAAAATGTGATCAGATGATGTCAGCTTTTTGATGATGATGATGATAATGAGATTCATACGCTGATTCTTGAGGTTTGTGTTTGTCTCGATGAAGAGGGTTAAAACTTCTTTTAAAAAAGGGTCTTTATTATCAGCAAGTAGCCATCATACTTTATCACATTTTCTCTTGCTATAACAAACACTTATAGTAGCCAGAGAAAAACTAACATCAAATAGTAAAGGCCAAAGAGCCCAACTAAAGCAAACAGTGACCTCCACAAAGGTGACCAAACCAAACTATTACTTTCAAACAAACTTCGACTTCTAAACCTCTTTTAAGAGGTCCAGTGCTTGGAAACTTCCCGCTAAAACTTTATAAGACTGTTGGGGATAATGTTATCACTAAACATGTTTAAAATGTTTTTAGAGAGTGTTATCTATCTTTTAGAAGAACATTCTGGTAACAAAAATAAAATTAGCTACAGAAAACATTACACGAACATAACATAATGCCCTCAAAACATTTATAGAACAATAACATTTCTAGCTGGGATGAGCTCATATTGTGGTCATAGTATGAGCTCACTGTGAACATTGTTAACGTTGGGACCACATGGTGAGATCACTGTGTAAGCCTGTCTATAGGTCCAATGGCGGTTTCCGATAGAACCGGTGAAGGTTTCTGCGTTTTACTGTCTTTTCAGTGTAGCAAAGTAATTTAATTCCAATTAAACTGATCTGACTCCATTTAATCACAACCTCGAATTTAGGTTAGAATGCCAATTGGTTAATGGTCAGATATATATTTGATTAGCAGCAAATATATTTGGCATTTGATTACATTTGATTATTCCTTTCAACTCTTTACTTATATTTTACCCGTTCATATTAGGAAGCTATATTTTACCCGTTCATATTAGGAAGCTAGGAAGCTTCTTGTTTTTAAGACTGAAGCCTATTCCTTCCCAGTCAACACTTCGATGGCATCCTGCTCCCAAATTTGATTTTATTCTGATATGGTATTTATATGTTACTGTAACTGTATTTTATTAGTGCAGTAAAGTACATTTTGTAGTAAAATAAGTGATTGTGTGATCTGTTTTCTTTTTTTTTATACAGTGTCAAAAATACAAAGAATCCCCATCATCATCAAGGACATTCCTGTCTCTAGTCTCTCATCCAGACGGATTGTTCTTCTGGGCAGTGGTGGAGTTGGGAAGAGTGCAGCTGGAAACACAATACTGGGACAGAGAGAGTTCAGATCTGAGATGAGAATTAGAGCAGTAACCAGTGAATGTTCAGTGAAACACGCCACAGTTTCAGGCAGATCTGTGTCTGTAGTTGATACTCCTCCATTCTTTGACTCACAGATGACACATAAAGAGTTAGCTAAGGAGATAGCAAGAAGTGTTTATTTATCCAGTCCTGGACCGCACACTTTTCTCATTGTGTTTCCTGTGAATAACAGATTCACTGATCAGGAGCTGCAGATTATTCAGTTCACTGCGATGTTGTTTGGTGAAGAAGTGTTAAAATACTCCATCATTCTCTTCACTCATGGAGATCAGATGGAAGAAAAGCCTATTGAGAAACTAATTGAGGAGAACAGTAGATTAAGAGATCTAGTTGATCAGTGTGGAGGCAGATTTCATGTCTTCAACAATAGAGATGAGAATAACAGAGATCAGGTGAATGATCTACTGCAGAAGATTGACACAATGGTAGAGAGGAAAGGAGGAGGACACTACAGTAATCAGATGATTGAAGATGCTGAGAGATTCAGACAAGAGGAAGAAGAGCAGAGACAGAGAGAGGAAGAAGATAGAAAACAACAAAATAAGGAATGTGTCTGTAGTTGAACCCTGAGCAGTTAATGATAGAGATAGCAAGAAATGTGTATCTATCCTTTATTTTTCCTCAATGTTTTCAGAATTAATGACAGCTCATGGAGACCATAGAACAGATCAAGGCACACAATTAAGACAATAGAGATGAGAATAACAGGTGTATATCAGGTGAATGATCTACACAGCAAAATCCCCAAAGTTAAATTAACTCTACTCAGAGTACATATGGTCAATGGCGTAGATTTGGTTTGAACATTGGGAGGAACCCCCCCCACGCGGCGCGCCGATAGCTAACAACACACAGACATTTGAAGCAGTTTTACTCACCGCCTGCGGTTCTAACGTACAACCGTGAACCTTTATCGTTGGGACTGCTCCATCCTTAAGCATTAGACGATCTGCAAATTCGGCGTCGAACTGGGCTTTGTTTATAAAACAATCATCGTCAAAATGGAGGGAACAAACAAAGTCCTGTGACTGCAGCCGAGCACAGCGCTTTGATGTACTGCTTTCGCTGTCTCGCTCTGGTCTACGGGTGCGCGCGGGCCCTTCCGGAGGAAGTGCCCTTAGGACCCGTATAAGGAAATTCCGCCCCATCTGACGTCACACAGGCCCATACTCGAAAAAAACTTTGCGAAACTTGTGACAAACCGGAAGGAGTATTTTTGGCACAGAAATACTCCATCAAACGTACAACTTAATTTTTGAAACTTTGTCCATGTTTAGCATGGGAACCCAACTCTTTAACAGTGTAAAAAATGCATTAAATAGCATTTCACCCCCCCTTTATGAGAATAATGTTTATGCGTGGTTATTGAAAAAAATAAAAATGAAAGTTGCTGAAATAAGACCACAAAACTCATACTAAATATGTGTCCACAAGACTTTTGACTAATGGATGTTGTCGCTTCGAGTTCTGGCTTCAAAATTATGTGAAAATAGTCTTGCTTTATCGTTCACATAAAACAATACATTGATTTAAATTGGGTAAGACAGGTTTTGCTTGGAAAGCCAATATGCAAGGGGGGCGTGAACGAGGAGTGGTTTACACGTGAGAATACAATGTCCCACCCATTATGCGTAATGTCTTGCATAATGAGCCATTCATTCAGGTGTGACACTGACTGGGCCAAGAATGAATGCAAGGACAAAATAACCCTTAAAAAGAACTTAAAAAGAATTTAAGATTTTGCTTACATCTATCTTGTAAATATGTTTTGCTATTTAATTAAAAAGGTTACAATTACAACAATAATTACAATTTCAACAATATTTCAAGTGTACTCTTTCTTTGTAAAAAAAATATTATAGGCCTACATTTTATCATAATATGTATTCATTAGTTTGAATATAGCCAACACTGGAACAGCTAACATCTTAGTTGATGACTTTATTTTTGACAAAAATAGTATTATATATATATATATATATATATATATTCTACAGCACGAGATTAGCAATGTCGCATTACCTGTACATTAGAGTTTAAATACAGTGTGTTCAGAATCTTTCAGTATATCACACACACACACACACACACACACACACACACACACACACACACACACACACACACACACACACACACACACACATTGCAGCATGAATAAATTATGCAGCTGAATAATCCTACTATCCTGACTATTTGCTTTTATGTTTTTCTGTTGTTTTTGCTATGACTTATTGTACTTTTACTGTGTTGTTTTATCATCTGTCAGGTTTTATTTAAGCTGGCACAAGTCGGTAACACTTTATAATAATGGTTCGTCATTATGCAGGAAGTAATGCGGGACTATTGAGTATTACCTCATTAACACTTCAGCTTCTACTATTAACTAATATAGAAACAAGCAATTAATCAGTAAGTAATATCAAATTTAGGATATTGTTCCTTATTAGGTAATCAATAATCACTTAATGAGATTAGCTTAATTAATAACTATTAACTAACTGACAAATTATAAAGAACATTATTGTGTGTGAAAAACGTAATCAGTCATAATTTTCATCATTTTTATTTGATCTGGACCGTTATATTAAAGTGAAAAAGATGTTTACTAGCAGTTCCTGAAGAGTGCCTGTAACACTTGAGTAATTAGCGATGCTTTTTATGACTATTGTCATAACCCGGCTCAAAGGCCATGACAAATGCGAAGAGGACACGGAAAATTGCCAAAAATAAACATATTTATTATAACAACTTAAACAATAAACTAACAATTAACAATATAGAGTGTGTTAGTCAGTAACATCAGTAGTGTAAATGTGGATGAGTGACTAAAGTGGCGTTTTGATGTTGAGAAACGGTAACAAAACAAAATATAACAAAACAAAGATATGGTGCTGCTGCAAGCAGGAGTGGAATCAAATCAGAGAGAGCACGAAATCCAAAGAGCCGGAATATTTATCCTTCCCACAGCATCTAGCGCAGGTGTTCCCAATCTGACTCTAGCGCAGGTGTTGCCAATCTGGATTACAGGCACCGATACCTTCAGGGACAAAAGGAGACTGTAAACTGCCCAACACCACACAGTTAAACACCTAACCATGGATAACCGTCACACTATATTCAGAGTAAAAAAAAGACAACTGCTCACGTCTCAGACATGTTAGTGTTGTGATTAGTAATTAATTAGTAATTTGTCATAATTACCTATTGGTTCTTAATGATCCCAATCTCATTAAGTAATTATTTATCTAATTATATACCTACTAACTATCTTAGTCCTCAATTCTATATTACTTACTGATTAGTTAACATTAGTTAATAGTAGTAGCTGAAGTGTTAATGAGGTAATACTCATTAGTCCTGCAATACTTCCTGCATAATTACTTATTAATGACGGAGCATTATTATAAAGTGTTACCCACAAGTCTAGTTTTCTAGTCTCTGCATCATCATTGCATCCTCACATACGTTTGTAGGATTACTTATTTATACTTCAAAACAATTTATGGTCAATTAAATTTATTTATTATATTTGTGTCATTGTACCCTTACGGAATGAAAATATATTTCCATATATTTATGATCAATATATTAAATGGTGTAAATATACTGAAAAATAATGTGTTCATATATTGTGTTAATATATTACAATATATTAAAACATAAAGAATTTACACTTTTCATACATTGAAAATGTGACAATATATTCACGGTGTAAAATGTAATTATTTGAGTGTACTTAGAAAACATGGAAAAAGATTACCTTAAATTTCTCAAGGATGTTTTACTCAAAGTTGTTCATACAAAGACACATAAAAGTGTGTTGGGACAATGAAATATGTGCGTTTTCAATGTGCGTTTCTGTAATTAAAAAATAATAATCTGTTGGGTATTTATTAATCATGCCATAGTCATCATCAAGTTGAACATACTTAATGTAATTGAGATTTAACTTTATGCTAATTCGAGTTTATTGAAACCCCTGCGTGACATCTGACTCCATAATCCCTTTAAATGAGTTTACTGACGATAATTCACATTGTACAGGTGTGGTTCTGGAACAAATTCAGATATAAAATCACATTTATTATACATTTACTTTAATTAACAAGTATGATTTTAACAACAATTTAGAGCCTTTAATTACAGGTACTAGGCAAATAAATAGAATAGCCATTATATGTATTCCCACAAGATGGTGCCATAGCGCATTAATGGAAACTAACATTTAAAGGGGCAGTTGATTATGATTTCACTTTTCTAACTCTAGTTAGTGTGTAATGTTGCTGTTTGAGCATAAACAACATCTGCAAAGTTACAATGCTCAAAGTTCAAAGCAAAGGGAGATGTTTGCTTTTAAATAAATGGCTTTTTAACAAACTACAACATACGGCTGGTAGGGACTACACAAGCTTTCTCTGGGGTTAGTGACATCACCAACCCTAAACCTTACATAAACCCCGCCCCCTGAAGATTTATAGATTATCAAGACAGAATATGCTAATCATTGATTAGAAGATAACTACACATAAGCTACATAAATTCATCAACTAACCATTCAGAAATGTCCTGTTGCTTCTACATGTTGTCACTTCTTCTTGAGTCTCTCCATCATTGTGTGAATCCGGTTTGAACATAAAATGCTAAAAGTTTTAGTAATTTTCAGTGCATGTGTGTGTGAGGTAAAAGGACTCAAGCTCTTGAAGCTCCGCCCTCTGTGCCGGGAGCAGCAGCTCATTTGCATTTAAAGGAACAGACACAAAACGGTGCGTTTTTGCTCGCCCTCAAAAAGTGACAATTTTAACATGCTATATAAAAATATCTGTGGGGTATTTTGAGCTAAAACTTCACATACACACTCTGGGGACATCAGAGACTTATTTTACATCTTGTGAAAAGGGCATTATACCACCCTTTAAACTATAATAAACTGGTACTCTTAATCGCGAAATAACACTCTAAAACCTTGGCATATTACACTTGTACATTCAGAGGTTATTACTTGCAGTAACTATAATGAACATTAAAGAAAGAATAACAAGACTGCATAATTTACATTTATGCATTTGGCAGACGCTTTTATCCAAAGCGACTTACATTGCATTTCAAGGCACACATTTACATTCTTATCAGTTCTTGCTTTCCCTGGGAATTGAACCCATGACCTTGGCGTTGCAAGCGCCTGCGCTCTACTGTTTGAGCTACAGGAAAGCCTATATAAAGCCTAATAATTAATTAGATAATGCAGGGAATACTCGTTTATATGGCGCAGGATGTATCCGAATCGCAGCATGAAACAATCTGCATATTGAAGAGTAAGAACTGACAAAATACACTTATTCACGCACACTATATGATCAGTAATCTCAAGATGATACCAACACGCTCGTGTTCACTGCTTTCTGCTCAGCGCACCTGCTTTTACTTTCTTGGCACTTGATCTTTGCTGACGTTGCAGGATGCGATTGGTCAGTTATCTGAGAAGTACGGTGGCCCAGTAGTGCACAACACAACGAAGTTTAAAAAGCAGACATAAGTTCACAACACAACGAAATTAAGCCGCAACACAACAGAAATGCTCCCGACCACTAGAGGGCTCTCGGCGCGCGATAAAGTTAGTTTGTAAAGTTAGTAAAGTTAGTCAATGGGAAATACATCATGCTAAAATAATCTGTCATATACTGTGGCTCACATTATTGGGGTCGCTTGCAGGTCGCAGCAGCACGGATTACGTGACCAGCAACAAATATTGTGCGTAGTTAACAGTGAGTGGTGGTTTCAGACATTATTTTATTAAAGTGCAATTGTCTGTGCATTTGAACTATAAAACACTGACAGCCAATCAGAATCTATTCTACGTTAAAGACCACTTAAAGATCCACCACTGTTTGATAAATGACAAGTCAAGCCCCTTTTCAAGAAAATGGATATGGAAAACAATGGTTCATACCCTCTGAATAAACAGTGAGAAGTTTTACCTCAGGTATCCAGCGCTCATTTCCACACTATTGTCTTGCGTATTTGAAGTGCTGTGAAAAAGACTAGGTGTTGTTTTTTCCACTATATAGGGCTTGGGCGTTGTGACGTCATTACTTGGCCTCCTTTACTGCTAAGTTACTTGGACTACAGCGCACTGTTTATAGACGTACTCCCTCTCAGTCGTGTGTCTTAATTTGATTAATTTGGCGTTACTATTTCAACCGTGGAAAACCGATGCTGTATTGTGGGGTGTAACAGCGCAACACATAATCGCCATGGGAAAAAGATCGAAAGTGGATTATCTTTCCACCGCTTTCCTGCTGTGCAACCACAGAGACCAAGTATCCGAGATAACAAAGAGTCGTCGGCTCGCTTGGATCGCGGCTGTAAGACGACCAAACATAACCTTCCACAGTATCCCGATGTCGATGAGAGGGTGTTCCCTGCATTTTCATTCTGGTAAGTTAAAGATGGTGTACAATTTTCTTTTTATACATTGTTTCTTTCCCTCAACCGCGACACCACATACATGCACATGAATGCGAGCGCACACAAACATAACACAACACAACATTATGGTTCTATATGTTTTCAACACTTCTGCTATGGGATGATAATTTTGATTGTGTTACCAGGAAAACCAGCAAATGAAATGTACAACTCGCATCCGGATTGGGCACCATCACTAAACCTGGGCCACACTGAGATGAAGGCCACAAAGACTGCACGCTATGAGAGACAGGAAACGAGAAAACGGCAAAGGATTGACAGTACACCTGCGATGGATGAGACAGTTATTGATGACCTTGTTCCACCAGGTAAGCCTTACAGAGCCAGCAGATACAAGCACATAACTAATAACTGTGGGATTCTGGACAAACTGTTACCTGGGGATTTGGTGTTGGCTGATCGCGGCTTTGACATACAGGACAGTGTGGGACTTATGTGTGCCTAGGTAAAGATCCCTGCTTTCACAAAAGGACGCTGTCAGCTGGATGCAAGAGATGTGGAGAGCACAAGAAAAATTGCCCACCTCCGAATTCATGTGGAAAGGGTGATTGGAACCGTCCACAACACTATTTTCTCAGATAAAGTACCGATTCACATGACATGACATTCTTTGATAAGATTGTGTCTGTATGTTGTGCTCTGACAAACATGAGCCCTAGTGTTGTGCTGAAATAATGTGCATTAAATACAGCCGTAAGTGTCTGTTGCATCCATACCCACAATCTTCACAATAAACATACTTAAATGCATGTGTCTACAATGCATGTGTATTTTGTCCACATACCGGTCCCTGGCTTCCCTATACGTATCCCGGTAAATTCCACATCCTTTTCGGGATTTTAACATCTTTTTTCTTTCTTTTCTTTCTCCCAACTCTGCTTCTTCTCCTCGTTCGACTTGCTGTATGTTTACATTCGCGAGGCATCAATATAGCCGCCACGTCCCAGAATGCAACGCGGCACCCAAGCCCTATTGACAACGTCAGCTAAATTCACTGTTTCACAGATTATTAACTCGATTACAGGGGAGGAGTTATGATGGCGGAATGAGCGGTAGCGTTTTTTGCAGGCTCTGTTATTAAAGTCTTGAAATCGTCCTAAACATTTAATCTCCGACAGAAAAACTCAGCAACTTCACATAAGAACTGCACGAACAACATCTCAGCCCCACGGAGTTCTGTTTTTCGAAGCTGACCACCTTTGCTCGGTTTTTCTTTTTCTGCAACGTGAACGAGATGGCTAACGTTAGCAAAGCGGCTAAAGCTTAACTGCTAACAGACCACGACTATAATCTGACGGCCCTGCGCGAGGCATGTGAGGAAGAAGAAATAGAGGCAATGGAGGAAGAAAATCGGAAAATGTCTCATGACCACACACCTTTGCCTAGCCCAAATCCCAAGAAAATGAAACCAAAGAATCAAGATGTGGGAAAACAGCCGGGTGAGATAACAAATGAAACCATCTTAGATGCAATTCAAACTTTGATAAAGAGATTTGATGAACAAGATGACAGACTGAAAGCTTTTGAAAGTCGAATGGAATAACACACAAGCAGTGAGAGAAAATAAGGAAGAAATAAGCAAAGTGAAGGAAGAAATGTTGCTGTTGAAAAAAGAAAATACGTCACTGAAGCAGATCTGTTTGGAGCAAGCCAGGTATAAGAGAAGGTGGGATCTTAGACTGATGGGCCTTCCTGAAAAAGACAAAGAGGATACAAGAGAGACCGTGATTGGCATCCTTACAAGAGTGATCCCGGTGTCAGTGGAGAAACTCCGTGAGTCAGTTGACACAGTGCACCGCTTGGGAAGGAAGAACGATGCAGCCACCAACAAGATGCCCAGACCTGTAATCATCCAGTTTGCCTTGAGAACTGTCCGTGATGAAGTATGGAGGAGATCAAGAGAGGCAAGAGTGTGCAGAGAGATGAGCATTCAGTTCAAGGAGGACTTCTCAAAAGAAGATCGTGAGGCTCGTGCAAAGCTTTGGCCTAAGGTGCAAGAAGCCAGAAGAAACGGAAAAAAGGCCTCCCTAAGAGAAGGATACGCTCTCATTGATGGACGCAGAGTTGACCCCTAAGTGCTGTGTAGTAAGCAAATGCTCAGGCACTTTCTGCTTATTTAGAGCAAAAATTCAGTAACATGGTAAGATGTATTTAAGTTTTACAGAAAGAACTCTCAGGTATTTTATTTAAACATATTCTGTTAGTATGAATCTTACCAGGTGAACGTTTAATTGATTTAACTGCTTAAAGGGGTTGAAGGACTTCAATTACGAGTTGATGTTTTTTCTATATTTTTGATATGTTAATCAGGACAACATGTTCATTCCTGCAAAAAAAAACAAACAAACAAAGTTAAGCGCATTTAGAACAACCATACTTTCTTTTATATCATTGAATGTTAGGGGATTGAATAACATTACAAAGCGTAAAGCCATTTTTTTGTTTTGTAAGGATCAGAAATCGCAATGCATCTTTTTACAGGAGACTCATTCTGTTATGGATAATGAAAAATTTTGGAAAATTCAATGGGGGGATTACGCCTTCTTTGCACATGGAACATCACACTCAGCAGGAGTCATGATACTATTTAATAGATTTCCAGGTAACATAATGGATCATAAAAAAGATACTGAAGGTCACTGGTTAATGGTGGTTGTGGAGACAAATGACAAACGTTATATTTTGATATGCGTTTATGGCTTTAACAACCAAGCAATCAATGTGAAGTTGTATGCGAAATTAAGCCAACTTATAATTGAATGGAAAACAACATATGATTCAGATAAAGTAATATTGGGAGGAGACCATAATATAGCCCCTGATTCATGGCTAGACCGCCCAGCCAGCACAGCCATGTGGGGCCCAAATGGGTTTGACCTGGGCTATCTAACTGGGACCCAGCCAGTTTTGTCCTCGGTTTCCATGTTGGCCCCACATGGGTTTGCCCAGATGAAATGAACACTGCTTAGTATGCACAGTACAGGCTGTTTAATGTAACACTGAATCAGTGTTGGAGGTAATGAGATAATTAAGTGATTGAATAATGATTGTGCATTAATGATGAACACCTGCTGTTAACAAGCAGAATCACTGAAGGAAAGAGAAACACAAACGCAAGAGAACTACTTCCAGCCACAGCCTTGGATGAAATCAACTGAAGATAAAATACATTACATCTCTCAAGATCTGATTAAACAACTCCACAAACAGCATTACCAGCTTCACTTATTAAAAACCAGACTGACTTTATTTATGTCAGACATCTAATGAAAAGAATTAAGAAGAGGTTTAGATGTTGATTACTTTTTTGAAAGTAATAGTTTGATTTGATGTTACCATTGTGGCGATCAGTGTGTGCTTTAGTCAGGCTCTTGACTTTTTAACATTAGTTTTTCTCTGGCAGCTGTATCTGTTTGTTATGGTGAGAACAGCAAGAGAAAATATGATCAGATGCTGTAAGCTGATTGATGATATGAATATGATCGTCATATAGTGGCTTAACTCATTGATTATTTTCGAGGTTCATACGGGTAGTATGCTATTCATTTTGTTTTATTGTTGTGATTCTACAGCAAGAGATCCAGCACAGTTTAATCAGAACATCAAATGATTTTTAAAACCCCATTTACACATGTTGGACTACAGAAAGTTCCACTTGCACAGAGACATCAAGAATCAGCATATGAATCTCCACAATGGTGACATGCTTCATGCTGCAATGCATTCTGAGTGCATCATACAAAACTTATCCATGGCTCCCAGAATGCATTGCAGCATGAAGCATGTCACCATTGTTGAGATTCATATGTTGATTCTTGATGTCTGTGAGTAAGATTAGGAGGAGCGCAAAATATGTAAATGGAGTTTTAAAAATAATTTGACGTTCTGATTAAATTCTATTATTCTCTTGTTGTAGAATCACAACAATAAAACAAAATGAATAACATACTACCGTATGAACCTCACAAATAATCAATGAGTTAAGCCACTATATGACGATCATATTCATATCATCAATCAGCTTACAGCATCTGATCATATTTTCTCTTGCTGTTCTCGCCATAACAAACAGACACAGCTGCCAGAGAAAAACTAATGTTAAAAAGTCAAGAGCCTGACTAAAGCACACACGGATCGCCACAATGGTAACATCAAATCAAACTATTACTTTCAAATAAGTAATCAACATCTAAACCTCTTCTTAATTCTTTTCTGTAGACGTCTGACAGAAATAAAGTCAGTCTGGTTAGTAATAAGTGAAGCTGGTAATGCTGTTTGTGGAGTTGTTTAATCAGATCTTGAGAGATTTAATGTATTTTATCTTCAGTTGATTTCATCCAAGGCTGTGGCTGGAAGTAGTTCTTGTGTTTCTCCTTCAGTGATTCTGCTTGTTAACAGCAGGTGTTCATCATTAATGCACAATCATTATTCAATCACTTAATTATCTCATTACCTCCAACACTGATTAAGTGTTACATTAAACAGCCTGTACTGTGCATACTAAGCAGTGTTCATTTCATCTGGGCAAACCCATGTGGGGCCAACATGGAAACCGAGGACAAAACTGGCTGGGTCCCAGTTAGATAGCCCAGGTCAAACCCATTTGGGCCCCACATGGCTGTGCTGGCTGGGCGACTACCTCATAGGAATTCTCAACCTGTATATAGCGACACTATACTATCTTTATGTACAACAACGTATATAATTGATTATTGGAGAGCATTAAATCCAACTTCAGTTCAGTTTACATGGTATAACTCTGCAGGAAATGGTCAATGTTCAAGATTAGATTACTGGTTGATTTCATGTGAGTTATGTAGTGATATTTCAGATTGTAAAATATCAGCCTCTCCGCTTACAGACCATTGCATGATTAGTCTAAACCTATTAACATCCAAACAACAATTGAATTCTCCAAATATCTGGAAGTTTAATAATGATTTCTTAAAAAATGCTGAATTTTGTGAACAGGTGAAGTCTCTTATCCCAGAGGTTGAAAAGCTAGACATGAGTGATATCAGTAAATGGGAATGGTTTAAGTTCAAAACCAGACAAATAGCAGTTGACACAGGTAAAAAACTGTCATGTATAAGGAAAAGGAAGCAAAAGGATCTAATTGACAAAATCAATCAACTAACAAGTAATATACAATTATCCTTAGACAACATTACTGAATTAAAGTTATTGCAGTCCCAATTAGATGACATGTACACAACAAAGGCAAATGGAGCTTATGTTAGATCAAGAGCTAGATGGATTGAAAACGGTGAAAAAAGTTCAACTTATTTCTTCAGACTTGAAAAACAAAGACAAAGTAAGAAAAAAATAAATAAACTTATGATAAATGGTATAACAATGAAAGATCAGAAATTAGTCCAAGATGAAATTAGTCTCTTTTATGGTAACATATATAAATCAAAATTTAACAAATCAGATTGTGACTTTTTATTTGAAAAAATCGATGTAAACTTTAAAAAACTGGATGTGGAAGACAAACACATACGGTACTCGAAGAAGAATTAACTATAATAGAAATTGAAACTGCATTAAAACAAATGAAAACCGGTAAATCCCCAGGAATAGATGGGTTAACATCTGAATTCCTAAAACATTTTTGGGCAGAAATTAAAAAGTTACTATGTAAAGCTTTTTTGGAATGTATTAAGGAAGGATGTTTGTCCCCTACTATGAAAACAGGATTGATAACCTTATTACCAAAACCTCAAAAAGATTTGTTGATGTTAGACAACTGGAGACCAATAACCTTATTATGTAGCGATTATAAACTTCTTGCTTTAGTGTATGCAAATCGCTTAAAGCATGTAATTGGAAAACTTATTGAAGAGTATCAATCAGCTTTTATAAAGGGAAGATATATTCACAATCATATTCGTCTGATTCTAGATATGATTGACTACCAATCATTCATTCAATCAGATAGTCTTGTTCTATTCATAGATTTTTTCAAAGCTTTCGACACTGTGGAACATGATTTCATGTTTACGGTGCTCAAAAAATTCGGATTTGGAGAAGGGTTCTGCAAAATCATAAAAATGTTTTATAATGATATTCATAGTTACATCTCCCTCAACCCTGGAATGACACCAAAAATTAAGATTTCGCGTGGTATTAGACAAGGTTGTCCTATTTCACCAAAATTATTTATTTTATGTACACAAATGCTAGCATATCTAATCGTAAATCACCCTCAAATTAAAGGAATCACCATTTTCGATTACGAATATCGAATAAGCCAATTTGCAGATGACACAGTAATCTTTTTAAAAGATAAATCTTTAATTGGAAAAGTCCTAGATATAATATCAGTTTTTTCAAAGCTTCAGGATTATGTCTAAACCTGAAAAAATGTGAAATACTATGTCTTCATCCATGTGCTGAGACGAATATAGACTCCATACCTGTCAAAACTGAACTAAAATACCTAGGATTAATAATGTCTAAAGATAGAAATAAGAGAGAACAACTAAACATTGAAGGGAAAATAGAGAGTATGAAAAAATCTCTTAATCATTGGCTCATGAGAGATCTCTCTATTTTTGGCAGAATCTTATTAACAAAAGCAGAAGGTTTATCAAAATTAGTATATCCTTGTCAATCTCTTTATGTCCCCCCCCAAATGATTAAAAAGGTAAATTCAATCATTTTTAATTTCATGTGGAAAAATAAGACACACTACCTTAAAAAGTCTGTGATGGTTAAAGACTATAAACACGGTGGGCTGAAAGCTGCTGACTTTGAATCCATGATAGGTGTATTAAAGTTGAACTGGGTTAAAGCTTATTTGACACAACCAAATTCCATATGGTTCCACATACCAAAATATATTTTCCAAAATGTTGGTGGATTAGAATTTTTGTTAAGGTGTGACTTTGAAATAACTAAACTACCAATCAAACTGTCTGACTTCCATAAACAAATACTGCTCTACTGGAAAATGATGTTCACTCACAACTTCACACCGCATAGCTCCACCTTGTGGAATAATAGAACCATATTAATTAACAGAAAGACACTATTTAAACAAGAATGGTATGATAAAAATGTTCTATATGTTACGGACTTGATGGATAAAAATGGCAGTCTGTTGCAGTTTAATTCCTTTGTCGAAAAGTTTAATTTAAAATGCTCTTATAGAGAATTTAACCAAATCAGTAGAGCTATTCCACTTCCCTTAAAATTCATGATTAAAAATATCCTCACAAATTCAAATGTGACTGTTAAATTGCCTGGATTAAAAATTGGTGAATTGAAATTTGGAGAAAGAAAATGTAATAACAAAATACTTGGAAGTATGTTTAAAGAAAAACTATTCTATGATATCAAAAAGCCAACGAAAATAAAGATAACAGATAATCAAGTTACATTAACAGAGACTTGTTGTAGCTATCTTAAATGGCCAATTTCACCTAAGGTAAAAGAAATTCAGTTCAAATTAATACATAATATTTATCCTGCTGCTGAAACCCTAAGGAAAAGGTTCAATTTTGAAGTTAATCAGTGTGTTTTTTTGTATGACAGAACACGAAACAATTGAACACCTTTTTTTCTCTTGTTCAGTCACAATGGGGTTTTGGAAGGATGTTTATCGATGGTTAAATATTGGGATCAACAACTCTTTGTTTAACAAATTTCAAGTGATGATATATATGGATGGTCTGTCAAAAAAGATATCTAAAATGGTGAACATTATTTTCATTATGGGGAAGTATCATATACACAAAAATAAGTGGAATAACAGCAAGCCCAACATAAACTGTTTTAAGAATGAAATAAAAAATTATATAGCATCTCTAAAGGTGTTATCGGAAGAAAACCAGTCCATAAATGAGTTATATGGAACAATGTCAGAGTCTCTTGCTCCTTGAGTTTACAGTCCTATGTTCTTAAACACGCTTGAAGCACTATGTTGTTTGTCAGCCCCTGTAAATTTTTATTTTTTATTTTTATTTTTATCTTATTTGTTGATATGATGTGAGTTTGTACTGTTTAAAATGCGAGCACATTTTTTTTTCCTCAAACGAGTTTTTGATGTTAAGTTTATATGACATATTATAAATTGAAAATAAAGCTTTTTGAAAAAAAAAATAAAAAAAATAAAATAAAATTAACTCGATTACAGTAGCTTCACACAAAACACAGCATGCTGAGGACATCTGCTGGTTAAAGCTGTGTAAATGCAACAAGGACAGCAAAAACATGTTCAAAACTTTAAAACTGCAGGGTGCAAGCTTAGAATAAACAGACTGTTATCGTTCGTTGGTGTGGACGGACGCAAATAAAGTTATCATTATATTTATCTTTATAGTTATCACTGTTGGTGTGAACGTCCCTTAGTGCTGGGAACATTTTAAAATAAAACGGCCATCATAAGAATGCGATTGCCGAGTTCACTAATTCAATAAAAGAGCTCTGCAACTACATATCTTTAATGTGTTTTTTTACATGTAAAAATTCAATTTTAGAGCTTAATTAAAAATGACTGGAAGTCAATGGAGACATGTCTAGTAAAAATTCATTGGTAGAGCTCTCTGATTGTAGGCTAATTGTTACTAGTAAGAATTAAATAGTTTTGCTCTCTAATTTAATTCTTACAAGTAAAAATACAATTATGACGAGTAACACTGGGAACATTTTAAGCTAAAATGTCTTGCCATGCTAGGATTCGTTTGGAGGACTGTGACGTCATTAACCCCGCCCACACATATTTCTTCCTGCTTTGTTGCAGGAAATGACAAACCTCGACATGCAGGTATCACTATTACTGTAAATACACTCTTTGTGGAGCTTAATATATTACGTTAATATGATATACAGCACAAAATGACGATTTTTATATTGATTAGGAGTGTAACTGTAACTGTATGAGCTGCAGAAATGGTTGGTTTCACTTTCACATGGATCCAAAACACAATCTAAGATGGTGCGTCTAGATTCTGTATATTTTAAGTGCAAAATGTGCAATTGTATTCAGTTGTTATGAAGTGTAAAGGTACAGCGTTTATTATTGTTGCATACACTTTTATAAAATAATTGTCCATGTTGCAAATTTCTCATATTACCCTTGTTTTGTGATTAAATCAAATATGCTAAGTTATTACTATATTTTTGATATTAAATCATTTACATTTACATTTACATATTAAATCATTTACATTTACATTTATTCATTTAGCTGACGCTTTTATCCAAAGCGACTTACAATTGCTATATATGTCAGAGGTCGCACGCCTCTGGAGCAACTAGGGGTTAAGTGTCTTGCTCAGGGACACATTGGTGTCTCACAGTGGATTCGAACCCGGGTCTCTCACACCAAAGGCATGTGTCTTATCCATTGCACCACCACCACCCAAATCATTGTAATAAGATGCTCATATACACAGAAATACACAAAACAATCATTCAGTTTTTATCAGGATAGCAATTTATGTAATGTGTGTGTTTTGGAGAAAACCAACTCCCATACAGAATAGTTTTAAACAACGGCATATTAAAGTATTATCATATTAAAATAAATGTTGCGGTGTGGTAACATGATCTCATTAGTGTGTGTTAATGAAATAATATCATTATAATCTCTCACAGGATGATGAAGAGACAGACGTCAGGAGTCAGAGAAGATGATCCACTGAAGACTGAAGAAAGAACAGAATATCAACATGTCCAGCAGAGAAAGCAGAGGTCAGAGATTATGAATCTATGAATGATATTAATAGCTGAATCAACATCAGTCATATCAGTCAGTCATCTCTGGTTCAGATAATAACTGATTATCTCAAACTATAAGCAGCTGGGCTCAACTCAAACAGGATCATCATATAGAAACAGAGCCAGTTGTTACATTAAAATAATCACTTGCAAAATGTGTGAATGAAATTTCAAGAATACAAATAAGTTATAAGTATTCTCCTTCAGTGTTGACCAAAAAAAGCATCAGAAAGGGTCTTCATGACTTACAGTGTAATATTGTGATCTCCTGTGACCAGATGGTCATTGATCAGTTCATTTAACACTGTGAACCACCCAGATGTTTGTCACTGTTTCCATTAAGAACTGGAAGTCTGATAGCACTCATTCATTCTGTCCCAGACAGCAACATAGAGTCGGCCCAGATCCGGCCCACATCTGGGCTGTGTGGAATCCTCCGGTACCAGATGTGGGCCGGATCTGGGCCGACAGTATGATGCTGTCTGGGGTAGTTGGTCTCTTTGCTTTGTACAAGTTTTTTATTTATCTTTGATCTATTCAAACCTTGTCTCAGTGAGTCTAGGTCCATTTGTATATTGGATGACAGCTTTTCATATGTTAATATGATAATATAAATTGTTTATTCAGGAACATATAAACTAGTTTGGGATTGTCAGGGTCTCTTCTGGCAGTCTGGAGAATATGAGGTTTTCTCTCGGTGACACTGTGAGTTTAGCGTAGTTTCTTTCATTGGTTTATTTTTGAGGTTAAACTGAAGTGTTTTTCTAAACATATATTTCTTTTTAAACTGTGTTTTAAACTCCATTGCTGAGTTGTTATTTCTTACTTCTCCTGAAAGACATTTATTCATTTTTTTTTTTTTTTTTTTTTTTTACATTTATTCATTTTAGCTGACGCTTTTATCCAAAGCGACTTACAATTGCTATATATGTCAGAGGTCGCACGCCTCTGGAGCAACTAGGGGTTAAGTGTCTTGCTCAGGGACACATTGGTGTCTCACAGTGGATTCGAACCCGGGTCTCTCACACCAAAGGCATGTGTCTTATCCATTGCGCCACACCACCCTTGTGACATTTCCTGTAGTTTTGAATTGAGGGACTGTGATTGTTTTATATCTTATAAACTCTTTCCACGCCAGAGCTTTTGATAATTTTCACAAATATTTCATGGCCCCCAGAATATTTTGTTGTATGAATATCTGAACATACAATATATCAAAAGAAAGAACAGAGCCTCTGCTTTTAAATAACAACAAAAAATATTGGTTTCACTTTATTTTGATAGCAAGGTGTCATTAAACCGTTCATTCAATGAACACGTTCAAAATGCTGATTCATTAAAAGATAGATGTATTGAAACAAGGTGTTAATTATTTTTAACTTTGAGCTTTACTTTGCATCGCATGGGTAACGCTGAAGCTGATGCTTCACTTAATAGAGACCAATGGCATTGATTCAATGCATCGACCAGCGCTGCCTGCCGCTGATGCCATTCAGCACATGGAAGGAGTGCCGCTGTCCCCTTTCCAAAGTGATTGCGGTCCCGTGGCGTCTGTCGATGCTATGCAACTATGAACTGCGCTCTCCACAACGACGAGGAAGTTTCAGAAAAAACTTTTTTCACCACCGAAAAACGCGTGCTGTAGCTCGGCTTCTCATCGCTTCCAGTATGAACTTGAGCGCTAAAGACTCGATATGTGAACGGTCCCTTAAAGGTTAAAAGGATGATACAACAAATATTTCGCTTTCCTTGGACACGGCGACCTTTTCATGAATATGACTTGACCTCAAAGACTGACGTAGAATCGCACACGCTCAATCCATCTCTCTCAATCACTGTCTAAACTTCTTAATTGCAAATCCATGAAACCTCAGTACAAATCACCATGATAAACACAGCCTTATCATTATTAACTTATTTAACATGGCAAATATCGCGGTTGCTGTGGTGACTTGCATTCCTCTGCGCTTGGCTTTGTAAGTACTACAATATTGCAGTTATCGCAACAGCCCTAAATGTGCGTCAGCAATGATTCTTCCTTGCGTTTCTGCTTCTTCTTCGCATGCGTTTTGATCAGGAGATTCTGTACTCTTTCAGAAGATGTGTAATAGCACCCCCTTCTGTATAAGAGTGAAAACACTGAAAGCCGGATAATTCCTTCACTGGCAGGAAAAAGGTTAACTGGGAAGTTTCACTTAAAAGTGTCTAACTTACTTACAGTAGAAAAATGTACTTTAAAGTACTTAAAAGTGACATTTTACATATTATAATTCTATGGTGTCCCTAGAATGTGTCTGTGAAATTTCAGCTCAAAATACCCCCAGATCATTTATTATAGCTTGTCAAATTTGCCCCTTATCCCTTTAAATGCAAATGAGCTGCTGCTCCCCGCCTCCAGAAGAGACCGATCCTTTACATGAGCTTCGGATACTCCGGCAATAACAAAACATGCAAATAATTTCACATATCCAGAATCTCAGAAATAACCAGTAGCAAGTGCAGCCTTACGGAGAGACTCAGGAAGAGGTTCAACTTTTAGACACAAATGGACGTTTGTGAATGGTTAGTGGATACATTTAGATGTTACATGTAGTTGTTGTGGAGTGACACTGATTCATCTCATCGACTTGCATGTACCGTCATGACTAATAAGTCTAATAGTGTTCAGTGCTCGTCTGTGCTCAACGACAGAACAGTTTACATGATTCCTCAAACTTTTGTCATCACGTTAGAACTGGTTACACTGTTGTCGCTTGTGAAAACTAAATGGTGGCGCCGTGGGTGAAACGTGCAGATTAACAGGAGGTAATATTATAATAAGATCCCCTTCCTACGTCAGAAGGGGAGCGAAATCTGATCGGCTCATTTTTTGACATGCTTGCAGAGAAAGGCTTACCAAAACAAAGTTACTGGGTCACATTTCACATTTTCTGGGTTGGTAGTTGCACAGTTGTACTTGGCTTTACATTTGTTGCTTTTTGAAAAACATGAAAAAATAAAATGAGAACCTGCAGAAGCTGATATGTGGAATTATTGAGTCATAATCAAGATCCAAATGCAAGTGTTTTTGTTTCTGCAGCTGTTGTTCGCGGTTCTGCTCGCAGGAGAAAAAGCAGCAAATCGAGAGACCCACCCTCCAGTAAGTCTTTATATAGATGAACACTGATTAACTTTCATGAACATATGTGATTAATATGGTCAGTTTTAGTCCCTCCTAAACACATATGTGAAATTCAGACCTTGAAAGCAGCTTCTGCTGATGTTTTCCAGTTTGGTAAAGATCTTGATATCATAACAGGTTGCTCATGTATGTGTTTCAGTGAGTGATCTGAGGATTGTTCTGGTGGGGAAGAGTGTGTCAGAAAACAGTGGAGCAGGAAACTTCTTATTAGGGCGAGCAGCGTTTGACAGTGAAGCTCCTCCAGATGTTGTGGAGAGAGTCGGAGGAAGATTGAAGGACAGACATGTGACCATCATCAACAGTCCTCAGCTGCTCCAGACACATCTGTCACTCCGTCAGATCACACAGACCGTGAGAGAGTGTGTGTATCTGTCTGATCCAGGACCTCATGTGGTCGTTCTGCTCCTCAAACATGATCAGTGTTCAGCAGAAGATCAAGAGTGTGTGGAGAAGGTGCTGGACTCTTTCTCTGAGCAGGTTTATCAACACACCTTGATACTCACGACACAAGAGCCGACTGAATCCAATGACACCCTACAGAAAATCATTCAGAAATGCTGCAACAGACACTTCAGTCTTCAGAGAAACAGCTCTCCTTATGATCTTCTGCAGACGTTTGAGGACATTTTACAGATGAATGATGGACGGCACCTGGTTTGTGCTGAAGCTTCACAGTATTTCACAATGGAGCAACAGGCCAAAAGACGTGAGTGTGATGATATTTGATGTTTCTAGTGATAAATGAACAGTTTTTAAATGTTCTTCTATCAGTTTCAGAGGGAGAGAAGCTGAACCTGGTTGTGTGCGGGAGCGACGGCACATTAAAATCCTCCATATCAGAGCTGATCCTGCAGCAGACAGACAGAAGATCAGACGTGGATCTTCATGGACTTCCAGCTCTGTTCAACACTCGGCTCTCAGAGGAGGAAGTGATGCATCAGACTCTCCACTGTGTGTCTCTCTGTGATCCTGGAGTTCATGTTTTCCTCCTCATTATTCCTGATGTTCCACTCAATAATGAAGACAAAGCAGAAACGGAGGAGATCCAGAGGATATTCAGCTCAAGAATCAACAAACACATCATGATCCTCATAATGCAGAATTCAGAGCATCAGACAGCAGAGCTCAATGAAGAAACACAGTCTGTCATTGAGAGTTTTGGAGGACGACATCATTTCTTTGGTCCCACCACACAAGTGTCCACATTGATGGAGAACGTTGAGCAGATGCTGGAAGAAAACAGAGGAGAGTTTTTCTCCATGGAGACATTTCTGGAGGCACAGATGAAAAAACTGCTGCAATTTGAAGAGATGAAGAAGAAAATTAATTCACTTGAGAAACTTTTACTGCCACAAGGTAATGACCAGAAAATCTGTTCAAATCTAAAACTATGGAGCTAGAAATTCTGCAGTAGATATTTATTCTATAGTGTTTTAGACATTTGTATTTGTAAACGGCAGAACATGCCATCATGCCAAATAATAATTCTTCTCAAATTCTTAAACATTACAATTATTATTCAATTACTCAATTTATCATTTTATTACAGAACTACTGCAATTTTCTTTAAAAGTTAAAAATGTTCACTTAGGATGAATAGTATTTCTGTCCAAAACCACTCATAATCTTACTACTTTCAGGGTTATGTTTAGTTTCATAGTTTTGTTTTGTTTTCAGTCAGTACTGTGTTCCATTTTTGCCTGTGTTCTGTGTTCTCTATTCATTTTCCTTGGTTTTAAAGGCACACTATGGAAGATTTGTACCTTAATATAACAGCTTCGAACTCTTTTCGATGGTAAAACTCATAGTAGGGCGAATCATGGTGGGGGGAGGGGGGACAAATCTCCCGACAAATCTCGCGAGAATCATGACTTGCTTTACGGCACGACGTCACATACATCAACAACATATGAAGCAGCCTCTATGGAAGACACTAGCACACATTTCAGACGTAAATCATAGCAGAGTCGACGAAGAAAGCATGGTGGAAGAGTGCAAAGACGGCTCTGCGTGAGTGGTATTTACAACAGTAATGTTAAATACAAGTACTTTTTTTACGCATAGCATAAAAAAACGCAAGCTGCCAACCCCATTTCTCCACCTTGGCTCATTGACCAGTCGGCTCCACCTTGTCTCCTCCCTCCCTCAGCTGTACCTGGGCCCATCGTTCTTATGGCTGCACCGACTCACTTGTCCCTCCAGCTCTACCTTGATCAGATGTTGCTCTGCCTGCATCAAGGTCTTCTCTTCCTACAGCTGCGCTTCGTCCCTCCACCCCTATGGCTCCGTCAGGCTCCACTTTTCTTCTGGCTCTGCCTTGGTCCTCAGTCCCACCGGCTCCACCTGAGTCCTCTGACACCCTGGCTCCACCTTGGTTGCTCATGTTGCGGCTCCTCCTTGCTCTCTAGAGCCATTAATGTTGTGTGGTCTTATTGGCTCTTTGTCTTCGCCCGAGTCTCCACTTCCTTCGGCTTTGTCTCTATCAGTTGTCCCCCTGCTACTCCTGCTCCCCACTCCTCCCTGGATCCTCCCACCATCATCACTGCCTTGGTCTCTCCCACAGTCTTCTCTGCCAGTTTCCTGTCCTTCGCCTGCACCCCATCTGCCCCAGGACCCCCACCCTCCCTCCTCAGTTGGACTGTTAGATACAGTTATGGTGCGAGGATGTGCCTCTGGGGGGTGGGGGGTGGTAATGTCAGGGTTATTTCTGTCAGGACCACTATCGTCAAATACGATTGACAATTAGCATACAGTTTGGATTGGCGGTATGGTTCTGTTCTGGGCAAGAATTCCCTGTCCATCCATGTAGCCTAGCATGGATAAGAGTAGCGAGAGCAGCAATACCCTTATAACAGAACAGAACCAACATGAATGTTTTGCAGATATCATTAATTCAAGATTTATATAATGTACAACATAATTCGAGAATTTTGCCTGATTCAAAAGGAAACAGAATGCCAAATCCTGACTGATGAGAAGAGGAGCTGGGGATGGAGGAGGGTAATTAGCTTCTGAGAAACGTGATAGCTGCTGATAATACTGAAGGAGCTTATATATGAATACAGTGATAGGCGTCGTATTCCTATAGGTAGACGTGGATCAGCTGAGAGTCAGCTGATGGAAGGTTGACTAACGTGACCTGCCAGAACTAACGCTACACTTGATGTTTAGTTCTGTTTAGTTTCGTTTTCAGTCAGTAATATGTTCCCATTTTGCCTGTGTTCTGTGTTCCCTTGTTAATTTTCTTGGTTGTTAATTAGTTTCACACAACTGTTCAGTTGATTACCTCTCTTTGTGTATTTAAGCCCTTAGTTCTTCCCGGTGTTGAGTCTTGCATTGGTGTTACATGTTTGATTAGTGGTTATCATTCCTTTTCCTGTACTCTCCTGAGTGTCAGTTTGTTAAAGAAATTATTTAAAATTTTCTGTCATTGCGTTTACTGACCAGCATAGCGTAAAAAAAAACAAGACCTAGATTCTTTTTTTTGCTGCTCTTTCGTTTCCCCACCATGGACTTACGAGCTGTCCAACTGCTCTGCCTGGAACAGGAGCAATGAAGCCTGGAGGACTATACCAGGTTTTTTTTTTAGACCTGGCGTGCCTCACAAAGTTTTCAGACCGCACAATGTGTCCCACCCAGCTCCAAGTCTCCTGTGTCTCTGAGGATCTTGCTTTGCCCCCCTCTCCCACGTCCTCAATAACAGACAGTTCCTCAGCCACACCTCCACTGTTTCCCTTCAGGCCCTTGATTTCTCCTCTGATGCCACTCTGCTGTTTGGATTTGCCTCAGGTCTTCTGGTCTCCAGCTCCGCCTAGTCATGAGGATCCCCTGGTCCCGCCTCCTGCTGCGAGCCCATCTCTCCACCTCGGCTCGTTAACCAGTTGGCTCCACCTTGGATCCTCCCTCCCTCAGCTGTACTTCAGCTGCGCTTCGTCCCTCCACCCCTATGGCTCCATCAGGCTCCGCTTTTCTTCTGGCTCTGTCTTGTTCCTCAGTCCCATCGGCTCCACCTCAGTCCTCTGTCCTCCTGGCTCCATCTTGGTTGCTTGTTGTTGCGGCTCCTCCTTGCTCTCTAGAACCATCAATGTTGTGTGGTCTTATTGGCTCTTGTCTCAGCCTGGGTCTCCACTTTCTTTGGCTTTGTCTCTATCAGTTGTCCCCCTGCTTTCGTCAGCCAAGTCTCCACCATGCCTCCTCCCCCCCTTGACACTGCAGTGCACCATCGTCCTGGCTGTTCTCTGGGTCCCTGTCTGGCTACTCCTGCTCCCCACTCCTCCCTGGATCATCTCACCATCATCACAGCCTTGGTTTCTTCCACCATCACCTCTGCCAGTTTCCTGTCCTTCGCCTGCACCCCATCTGCCCCAGGACCCCCACCTTCCCTCCTCAGGACTGTTACATACAGTTATGGTGCGAGGATGTGCCTTTCCGATGAGGGGTATAATGTCAGGGTTATGTTTAGTTCTGTTTGGTTTCGTTTTCAGTCAGTAATATGTTCCCATTTTGCCTGTGTTCTGTGTTCCCTAGTTAATTTTCTTGGTTGTTAATTAGTTTCACACAACTGTTCAGTTGATTACCTCTCTTTGTGTATTTAAGCCCTTAGTTCTTCCCAGTGTTGAGTCTTGCATTGATGTTGCATGTTTGGTTAGTGGTTATCATTACGTTTCCTGTATTCTCCTGAGTGTCAGTTTTTTAAAGAAATTATAATAAATTCTCCATCGTTGTGGTTACTGACCAGCATATTATAACAACAACAGGCATGGGGTAAGTTGTGCCAAAGCTTATTAAACCGTTTTTAGTTATGGAAAATTAAAAGGCAATTTTAGAGTTTGATTTGGTATAAATATAACAAAGAATATTTTTGACTCATCAAAATTAATGAAACGGTGAAAAGTGACTCATCTTACCCCAATCCTCTGATAATCTTGTGACTTGAATGAATGAAGACGTTTTCTTAAATTTCAGTTTTGATTTGTTCTGTTTTTAATTTTCAGGTTCACGTGAAAACAAAGATGAATTAAGGATTGTGCTACTGGGAAAAACTGGAGTTGGGAAAAGTGCAACAGCAAACACAATCTTAGGAAGAGAAGCGTTTACAGCAGAAACATCTCACCGATCTGTGACTAAAGAGAGTCAGAGAGAATCATCTGACATCAACGGCCGACATGTTACTGTGATCGACACTCCAGGACTGTTTGATACTGAACTCACTAATGAAGAGATCCAGAGAGAAATCAGACACTGCATCTCCATGATCCTGCCTGGACCGCATGTGTTCATCATTGTGCTCAATTTAGGACAACGATTCACTCGAGAAGAAGCAACATCAGTGAAGATTATCCAAGAGACGTTTGGTGAGAAATCTTTAATCTTCACCATGGTGCTTTTCACCAGAGGAGATTTTCTGAAGGACAAAACCATTGATCAGTATCTGGGAGAACCTGGATCTCCTCTGATGAAGCTGATTGAAGCGTGTGGAAACAGATATCATGTGTTCAATAATAATCAGACTGGAGACCGAACACAGGTGTCTGATCTACTGGAGAAGATAGACGACATGGTGAAAGCAAATGGAGGGAGTTTTTACTCGTGTAAGATGTTCAGACAGATGGAGAGAGAAAGTCAAGAACAACAGATGAAGATCCTGATGGACAGAGTCAGAGAAAGAGAAGAGGAGATGAACAAACTAGAAGAAGATATGAAAAGAGAACAAGACAAATGTAAAAATAAAATTGAGCAACTGAAGCAAGAAAAAGAGAAACTTCAGATCAAATATGACACAGAAACAGAGAGACTGATGAACAGAATAGAGAATGAGAGAAAGAAAATAGAAGAATATATAAAAAGAGAAGAACAATTTAAAAACCAAATACAAGAGAAAGAGAGAGACATGATAGACAAGATGAGACGGGAACAAGAGAAATGGGAGAAACAGAAACAAGAGGAAAAGACAAGAAGAGAAGAAGAGGATGAGAAAATAAGAGAGAAAATTCAGTCTAAACATGAAGCAGAAGAAAACAAGATGATGATGAGGATGATGGAGCAAATGAACAGAGAAAGAGAAGAACTTATGAACAAACTAAAAGAAGAGAAAGAAAGAATTAAGATGATGATGGAGGAACAACAACAGAATGTTGACAAAGAGAGAATGAGAAGAGAAGAACTCAATAGAGAAATAAGAGAACAAGAGAAACATCAGAGAGAGATACGAGATGAGATGAGAAAAGAACGAGAGACATTTAAACATGAAATTGAGGAAATGAGACAAGAAAAAGAGAAAATAACAACAGAAAAAGAAAAAATTCAGGTCAAATATGAAACTGAAATAGACAGACTGAAGAACAGAATGGAGAATGAACAACAGAAGCATGAAACAGAGAGAAAGAGAAGAGAAGAAGAGTTTAATGAGAGAGAAGAGCAATATAAAACACTAATGAGAGAAAAAGAAGAACGGATGAAGAAACAAGAAGAAGAGAAAGAAAGAATGAGAATGATGATGGAGGAAGAACGACAGAATCATGATGAAGAGAGAAAGAGAAGAGAAGAGGAACTCAAAAGAGAAATAAGAGAACTAGAGAAACATCAGAGAGAGATACGAGACGAGATGAGACGAGAACGAGAGACATTTAAACATGAAATTGAGGAAATGAGACAAGAAAAAGAGAAAATAACAACAGAAAAAGAAAAAAATCAGGTCAAATATGAATCAGAAATAGACAGACTAATGAACAGAGTAGAGAATGAGAAGAAGAAAAGAGAAGAAGAATTTAATGAGAAAGAAGAACGATATAAAAGAGAACTTAAAGACAAAGTGGAGAGAGAGGAAAAGATGCGTGAGGAGATGAAGAGAGAACGAGAGAAATGGGAGAAACTTAAACAAGAGGAAGAGATGGGAAGAGAAGAAGAGAAACAAAAACGTAAGCAATACAAACTTTAATAAACTGTAAGTTGAAATGATATCTTGTGTTTTACAATCATCAAGCAGCTCTTGATGGTCAGAGAATTGAACCCGGTTAAATGAGTCTCCAAACGCTTAATTTACTGTCGCGTCACTGAAGCTTTTACAAGCTAAAACACTGATAAACTGCTGAACTTAAAGCCCCAAATATACTTCAGTTTGTACACATTTGCTGGAGTTTGACTGAGTGACCAGTGGCGGCTCGTCAGGCGAGGCAAGGGAGGCACAGCCTACCCAAGATTTTGAGGGGAAAATGGGAGAAAGTTCCTCTGAAATTTCACAGATGTAACACCACAACATGTTAATAAAACTGAAAGCACCGCTTTTTTTTTCTTGGACGTGTCGAGCAAAATGTCTGTATAAAGTTTTTGGAATTATCACTATCCATCCCTTGTTTTGTTAGTTTTTTAAATGATCAAATACTGAGTAACAAAAATGCTTGCATTGTGTTCCCTTTCTAACCAAATATTATTGTGTGATTGTAATCATAATGCAAAACCTGATAGTTATCTAACAAAAATATCTAAACCTCGACAAAAAGTAGTCTTTTAGAATGTTTAAATATATATCTAAATAAAAAAACTAATAAAATGGAGAAATCATGTCTAAAAAAAACAATGGGAATCAAAAAGCCTCTCTATGTATTTATATAGGGAGCTACAGTATACCTTACAGGCGGTTACACGACATTAGGCAAGGCAAGGCAAGGCAAGGCAAGTTTATTTATATAGCACATTTCATACACAATGGCAATTCAAAGTGCTTTACATAGAAGAAATTAAAATAATAAAAGAAATAAGAATAATTAAGACAGTTTAGAAAAATAAAATAAAATACAGTGCAGTACAAACAGTCGGACGAGCATTGGCACAGTGCTCATTCAGTAAATGCATAGTTAAACAGATGTGTTTTGAGTCTGGATTTGAATGTGACTACAGTAGGAGCACGTCTGATCTCCTCTGGAAGCTGGTTCCAGCTGCGGCTGGCATAATAGCTAAAAGCGGACTCGCCATGCTTAGAGTGAACCCTTGGTATTTCTAGCTGATATGATCCTAATGATCTGAGTGATCTGTTGGGTTTATATTCAGTGAGCATATCTGCAATATATTGAGGTCCTAGGCCATTGAATGATTTATATACCAGTAATAATACTTTAAAATCAATCCTAAATTTAACTGGGAGCCAGTGTAAAGACCTGAGGACTGTTGTGATATGCTCATATTTTCTGGTTCTGCTCAGAATCCTGGCGGCAGCGTTCTGTATGAGCTGCAACTGTCTTATGGTCTTTTTGGGAAGGCCAGTGAGGAGTCCATTACAATAATCCACCCTGCTGGTGATGAAAGCATGCACAAGTTTCTCTAGGTCTTGTCTGGAAACAAAGCATCTTATTCTTGCAATATTTTTCAGATGATAGTATGCTGATTTAGTTATTGCTTTGACATGATTACTGAAACTAAGGTCTGACTCTAGTGTCACACCAAGATTCCTGACTTGATTTTTTGTTGTTTGACCCCTAGAGTGAAGGTATGCATTCACCTTGAGAACTTCATCTTTGTTTCCAAACGCAATGACTTCAGTTTTGTCTTTGTTTAACTGAAGAAAGTTTTGACACATCCAACTGTTGACTTCATCAATGCATTGGCACAGGGAGTCAATGGGGCTGTAATCGTTAGGCGAAAGGGATAAGTAAATCTGTGTGTCGTCTGCATAGCTGTGGTAAGAGATTTGGTCCTTTCTCATTATTTGGCTCATTGGGAGCATATACAGGTTGAACAGGAGTGGCACAAGAATTGAGCATTGAGGGACTCCGCATGTCATGGATGTCCACTCAGACTTATGGTCTCCTATACTCACATAATAACCTCTCCCATCTAAGTATGACCTGAACCATTTTAGGACTATCCCGGAAAGCCCCACCCAGTTTTCCAGCCTGTCCAGAAGTATGTTATGATCGACAGTGTCAAATGCAGCACTGAGGTCGAGTAGTATCAGCACTGATAATTTGCCTGAATCAGTATTTAAGCGAATATCGTTTATTATCTTTATGAGCGCTGTCTCTGTGCTGTGGTGCGGTCGGAAACCAGATTGAAAATGGTCAAAGGATCCATTCAAGCTCAAGAATTTGTTCAGCTGATTGAAGACAACTTTTTCAATGATCTTGCCTATGAAAGGAAGATTTGAGATCGGTCTATAGTTGCTTAATATGGTCTTATCCAGATTGCTCTTTGTCAGGGAGTTTGGAAAACTACCAGAGAGAAGTGAAGCATTTACCACTTCTAGAAGATCTGCTTCTAAACTGTTTAACACACTTTTGAAAAATGATGTGGGAAGTGTGTCAAGAGCGCAGGTTGATGTTTTAAGGTGCTGTACGGTTTCTTCCAAAATGTTGCCATTAATTTCTTTGAAATCAGACATAGTAACTACTTTCTCAGGTGGTCTGGTCTGTCTGACCCCAGTGCAACTCAAGGATGTGCTGATCACCTTTCTGATATTATTGATTTTCTCAGAGAAGAAAGAAGCAAACTCACTGCACTTGCTGTCTGAGAGCATTTCACTGGGAATCTGGCTTGGGGGGTTTGTCAGTCTCTCTACAGTAGCAAAAAGAGTGCGTGTGTTGTTTAAATTACTGTTTATAATATTTGAGAAGAAAGTCTGTCTAGCTTTGCCCAGTTCCATATTGAAAGCATGAAGGCTGTCTTTGTAGATGTTATAATGGACTACAAGTTTTGTCTTCCGCCACATGCGCTCTGCTTTTCTGCATTGTCTTTTCATATTTTGCACTGCTGTTGAGTTTCTCCAAGGTGCTTTTTGTCTGCCACTCTTCTTCCTGACTTTAACAGGAGCAATATCATCAATTACACCTTTAACTTTTGAGTTAAAAGAATCAAGGAGAAAATCAACAGAGTCTGCAGATATGCTTGGTGTTAAGGATATAGCATTCATAAATAGGACACTAGTGTTCTCATTTAAGCATCTCTTCTTGACAGACACAGATCTCGCTTCAATGGCAGGAGAGATCAATATATCAAAGAAAATACAGAAATGATCAGACAGCGCTGCATCCTTAATAACAATCGATGAAATGTTTAGACCCTTACTGATAAGTAAATCTAGAGTGTGTCCACGATTGTGTGTGGGTCCATGTACATGCTGAGTCAGATCAAAAGTTTTTAAAACAGTTTTGATTTCTTTTGCCATATTGTTTTCTGCATTATCTATGTGAATGTTAAAATCTCCAGCAATGGCAAAACAGTCAAACTCTGAGGTAATTGTTAATAACAGTTCTGTAAAGTCCTCAGCGAAGGCTGGAGAGTATTTTGGAGGCCTGTAAATAATGATAAGTAAAATGCGTGGAGCACCTTTTAACACAATACCCAGATATTCGAAAGAAGGGTAATTCCCAAATGATATTTGCTTACATTGATAGATATCTTTAAAAAGAACAGCTAGACCCCCACCTCTCTTAACAGCTCTGCAGACACGTTAGGAGGGGCTGCTTCATTGAGGATTGTTGCACTGCAGCTGTCTTCTAGCCAGGTTTCATTTAGAAGCATAAAATCTAGGTTGTTTGTGGTTATTAAGTCGTTAACTAGAAGTGATTTATTTTTAAGTGAACGAATGTTTAAAAGTGCTAACTTAACAGTCGTACTTTTTGTCCCCACATCAATCTTACTTTCACATGTAATAGGCACCAGATTAGATGGGTTTGCTGTACGGCTATTGAAGGCCTTAGACTTTCTATCATGTAATAGAACAGCTATAGAGAAAGATACAGGCACACTGGGTTCCCGCTTGTTTTGTAAACATTTGAGAAAGTTACTGTTATCAGAGCGGGGACCCGACACATATCACTGAGAGCTGGTATCAGTTGTTTTTGGTTCACCTCGAGCAGATGGAGGAGGGTGTGGGCCCTGGCGTTGTGGCAGAGGCCAAAGAGCTCTCACAGGAGGAGGGGGAGGACGAGCTGGGCCCGCAGGCTTTGGTGGCAGCGGTGCCTGTCGTTTTTTGGTTGTTATCTGGGGGCTTGCAGCAAAAGAGTGGGATAGTTTGGTTCCAGCATACACCAGTTCTTCCATTTTCTGTGAGAAGCACAGAAGTGGCGATGCTGGGGAGAGGGAAAAGGTGTCTGGTGAAAGGGGCTGTTGCTCTGGTGTTAAAGGAGGCTGTGATATGCTGTCCTGGCTTCCCTGGCTGTTTTCCAGGAAGTCGTCCTTGGGTGCTGAATCTTGGAGCAGCTCTAATATGTCTGTCCAGTGTTTCCCCTAGGTTTACAGGTTTTGGGGGGGGGGGGGGGGGGGGGGGGGGGGGTTGGTTGGTTTGGGGAAAATTGACACAGACGCTATCTATCTATCTCTATCTATCTATCTCTATCTATCTATCTATCTGTCACATAAATTGGTTGTCTGGGAGGGTAATGGTTTGTAAAAGTTAAAAAATGTTAACATAAGATATCTCTTTAAAAAAATAAATAAACATATTTAAATCTTTTTAAAATTGACTTTTGCAAATAACCTTTGTTAAATTTATAGAAGTATTTGTTAATATTAATGGACCAGAGCTTAAATAGTTTTGTTTTTTAACTAACAACTAAAAAAAGATTTATAAATACTAACCAATATATATATAAATTTTAAATGGGCTTTTTTTATGAGAAGTTTTTATTTCTATGATGCATTTATTGGAGAGAATAATCCTGTCAGACGCACCACTGCTGTGAACGCGCGTTCACGTAACACAATTTAAACAATGTATTATTCAATACATTACTTCTATATAATTATATATTAAGTTGCTCAAGCAAGTGGTAAAATATTTAACCATGTACTTATATTAAAATCTTTTGTATTAAAATTTTAATACAATAAATCTTGCATGTCACAAAGAACTTGTTTTTCCACCTCCACGAATAAGACGAGTGTTGTTCATTATGTCGCCTTGTTGAGGTAAATTGTAGTTTTCCTTGCTTTAACTCAGTCTTAAAGTGAAAAAAGTAGTAATTAATTAAATAAATTTATGGTGAGATTACTACATTTTATTTAATTAATCGCACTTATGGTGAAATTACTACATTTTCAGGTCAATCGGTGTTCATTTTGACCACGAAACATGCGCTGTCACTTTAATTCAGCGTTTGCAGCACAGCAGAAATAGACTCGGTGCAGAAACGATCTCTGCACTGCTGTATACGCACCGCAACTGGAACAGATCGATCATCGACGGACTGCATCCTCGTGCAGTGTGAAAGCTCTGTTAACACGGGTACGGAAAAAAAATACTCACCGCAAACGAAATATATGTGAAACGGGCGTTAGACTTGGAGCAGGAGAGCTACTCCGGCTGCTACTCGCAGTAGAGCGAGTGTTGCCATCTTCAGTTCAGCGACACATTTCCAGCCGCGCGCTCTCTGTCCGCTAGTGCTCAACTGTATGTGATGCAAGTGTTTGTTTGTGTGTGAGTGTGCGCACTCATTGGGATAATTGTAAACACAGACAGAAAAGACATGCCATCGTGGAAATAAGATAAATAACATATTACTTAAGGCCATTTAGGTTGTTTTTTTTATAAAATAACAAATTGTAATCTGTCGCTATAAAGAAAATCAAATCAAATTTACTTGACCTCCAAGGGGGGCGGGGGGAGCCGTTAGGAGGGCGGGGCGCCCCCCTTATATAATGGTAGGGGAAACACTGCTGTCTGTGGTGAGCTCTGTGGGCAGGGCTCAGCTGAGATTGAGTCCGTGAGCAGAGGTTGTTGTGGCGGAGTGGTGTTATCATTGTCCTTGTGTGATATGTCAACCGCATGTCCATTTTGCTGCTGAAGTGAAGTCCTGTGGTCATTCATACTGTGTCCAGGTGTGTGTGTGCCATTTAGATTGAGTGGATTGGCACACATTGCAGAAGGATGATTGAGGGAGAAGTAGAAATTGTCCTTTAACACTCTTGAACCAAGTTTGTTTGGGTGATGGCCATCCCGATGAAAAAGTTGTCTCTGACTCCAGAAAAGATTGAAATTGTCAATGAAGTTTACTCCTTTTATATTGCAGGTTTTTTGCAGCCATGTATTTAGCCCAAGCAACCGTGAAAACCTGTTTGTTCCTCTTACTGGGAGTGGTCCACTGATGAATGTTTGAACTTTCAGTCTTTTAAGTGTTTCAAAAAGTTCATGGAAATCCTTCTTAAGGAGTTCTGACTGCTCTTTATGAATATCATTCTTCCCCACATGAATGATGAGTCGATTTGCAGTCTTATGTTTCATCAGAATGTTCTGAAGTTCCCTGTTTATATCAGAAGTTGTTGCTTGTGGAAGGCAGCACGTAGTTGTATCCCTGCCGCTAATGTTTCTGATTATGGAGTCCCCCACTATCAGAGTCCTGGGCCCGGCTGCGCTCTGAGCTGAGTGCCGCTGTCTGCTCGACCTTGAGCGCCAGTTAGCATCAGTGTTAGCTACTGGCCCATTCAGTCTGTTTTCAATCACATTCATCACATTTGGGGATTCCTCATTTACATTCATTAGTACTTCAAATCTGTTCTCAAGATGTATAGGCGGTGGTAGCAGACCAGTGTTTGCAATCCTTGTCAGAGCTGTATCTGGGGTAGAGGATGCTACTGCGGCAATATGTGATGCTCGTGACAATCTGATGTCTCGAGTGCCTTTGGGTCTCGCTCCCTGTTTGTGCCATCGATTAGTAAGTCGATCGGCTTGTTTCTCTACCTGTCGAGGAGTACTAGTTTCACGGGACTCACCGGCTGTATCCCAGCCAGCACAGCCATGTGGGGCCCAAATGGGTTTGACCTGGGCTATCTAACTGGGGCCCAGCCAGTTTTGTCCTCGGTTTCCATGTAGGCCCCACATGGGTTTGCCCAGATGAAATGAACACTGCTTAGTGTGCACAGTACAGGCTGTTTAATGTAACACTGAATCAGTGTTGGAGGTAATGAGATAATTAAGTGATTGAATAATGATTTTGTATTAGTGAAGAACACCTGCTGTTAACAAGCAGAATCACTGAAAGAAAGAGAAACACAAGAACTACTTCCAGCCACAGCCTTGGATGAAATCAACTGAAGATAAAATACATTACATCTCTCAAGATCGGATTAAACAACTCCACAAACAGCATTACCAGCTTCACTGATTAGTAACCAGACTGACTTTATTTCTGCCAGACGTCTTCAGAAATTCTTATTGAGAATTAACAGAGGTTAAGATGTTGATTACTTATTTCAAAGTAATAGTTTGATTTGATGTTACCATTGTGGCGATCAGTGTGTGCTTTGGTCAGGCTCTTGACTTTTTGACATTTGTTTTTTCTCAGGCAGCTGTATCTGTTTGTTATGGTGAGAACAGCAAGAGAAAATGCAATCAGATGCTGTAAGCTTATTGATGATAAGAATATAATCATCATCATCATGTAGTGGCTTAACTCACTGATATTTTGTGTAAGGTTTATACGGGTAGTATGTCATTCTTTTTGTTTTATTGTTGTGATTCTGCAGCAAGAGATCCAGCACAGTTTAATCAGAACATCAAATGATTTTTAAACCCCATTTACACATGTTGGACTACTGAAAGTTGTACTTGCACACAGACATCAAGAATCAGCATATGAATCTCAACAATGGTGACATGCTTCATGCTGCAATGCATTCTGAGTAGGGCTGGGCGATATATCGCACAATATTGTTATGCGCATCTCATCAGTAAAGCCGGTTCCTTGATTAGTAGTAAATCGCCATCACCTGCTTTCAGATGAAGCGGTGTTAAATTAACACTCCTGGGAGTGTATATGAGTCCACACTCAAGAGTGTAAAGTGTTAAAATATGAGTGTTAAATTAACACTCAAGAGTGTTAAAGTTAATGAGATAATTAAGTGATTAATTGAGTGATGATTGATCATTATTGAAGACACCTGATGTTAACAAGCAGAATCATTGAAGGAGAAAATCACAAATTGTAAGTTACCATTATGGTTATGGGTGTTTGCTTTAGTCGGGCTCTTGACCCTTGTATGTTTAAATTTTACTGTTGTTTGTCTGCTGTTATTGATTTATAACAGTTAAATGAACAAAGTAAAGTGTGATCTGATAGTGTTGATTATGTTTCGACATAATCATGCTGTGATCTGAAAAATGAAACTTATTGAGATAGTTTGGTTTAGCTTGTTAGCAGCAGCTTTGTGTTTCTACAGCATATAATTATCAGTACTTTACTTATAATCCAATATATTTAATAAACATTGTTCTGATCAAAACACTTTCAAATAAATTCATTTAGAAACACAGACATCAATAATCAGCCTGTGAATCTCAACAATGGTGACAATAATAAAGCATGTTGCAGTGGCTGCCACCAATCACAACTCATTAATGGCTCCCATCATGCATTGCGGTATGAATAAATATAATCTGAATTGTCTATGTAATTTACTTTTCCTAATTGAATATTCTGTGCGTCACCATTGTTGAGATGCATAGACTGAATATTGACGTCTGTGTGTGCCTAAAATAAAGATTTTTTTTTTTTAAACAACTACTAAAGAAATCCTTTATATTATATAAAAAATTCTGGCCATTTATGCAGATTCACAGTTATGCTGTGTAACCAACAACATAAATCAAAGTCAGAAAGAAGGATCTTAATGAGTACAGTGATCAAGTTCAAATGATGATAGTCATAATATAACCAACACCATCAGATCACTTTATTCTTTGTTCAACTGGCGGTTATAACTCAGATACAACAACCAAACAAAATCTTAAGTAAACATATAATGGTCAAGAGTCCAACTAAAGCAAACAATGATCACCATAACGGTGGCTTACAATTTGTGATTTTCTCCTTCAGTGATTCTTCTTGTTAACATCAGTTGTCTTCAATTATGTTCAATCATCACTAAATTAATCGCTTAATTATCTCATTAACTTCTTGAGTGTTCATATACACTCCCAGGAGTGTTAAATTAACACTGGAGTTTTTGCTGTGTACAAAGAGCCGTAGTTAACTGACAAGCTGAGCCATATCGCATTAATTATCGCTGGTGATACGTCCGCGATATTAATGCGATATGGCTCAGCTTGTCAGTTAACTACGGCTTTTTGTAGTAAATGCCGCTCCATCTGAAAGCAGGTGAAGGCGATTTACTACTAATCAAGGAACCGGCTTTACTGATGAGATGCGCATAACAATATCGTGCGATATCGCCCAGCCCTAATTCTGAGTGCACCATACGAAACTTATCCATAGCTCCCAGAATGCATTGCACCATGAAGCATGTCACCATTGTTGAGATTCATATGTTGATTCTTGATGTCTGTGTGCGAGTAAGTCTCACTGGAGTCCAAAATATGTAAATGGTGTGTTAAAAATCATTTGACGTTCTGATTAAATTCTATTATTCTCTTGCTGTAGAATCACAACAATAAAACAAAATGAATAACATACTACCCGTATGAACCTCAGACATAATCAGTGAGCTAAGCCACTACATGATGATTATATTCTTATCACCAATCAGATAACAGCATCTGATTATATTTTCTCTTGCTGTTCTCACCACAACAAACAGATACAGCTGACAGAGAAAAACTAATGTTAAAAAGTCAAGAGCCTGACTAAAGCACACACTGATCGCCACAATGGTAACATCAAATCAAACTATTACTTTCAAATAAGTAATCAACATCTAAACCTCTGTTAATTCTCAATAAGAATTTCTGAAGACGTCTGATAGAAATAAAGTCAGTCTGGTTACTAATAAGTGAAGCTGGTAATGCTGTTTGTGGAGTTGTTTAATCAGATCTTGAGAGATGTAATGTATTTTATCTTCAGTTGATTTCATCCAAGGCTGTGGCTGGAAGTAGTTCTTGTGTTTCTCTTTCTTTCAGTGATTCTGCTTGTTAACAGCAGGTGTTCTTCACTAATACAAAATCATTATTCAATCACTTAATTATCTCATTACCTCCAACACTGATTCAGTGTTACATTAAACAGCCTGTACTGTGCATACTAAGCAGTGTTCATTTCATCTGGGCAAACCCATGTGGGGCCAACATGGAAACCGAGGACAAAACTGGCTGGGTCCCAGTTAGATAGCCCAGGTCAAACCCATTTGGGCCCCACATGGCTGTGCTGGCTGGGTGGTTTTCCTGAAAAAAAAAAAAAAAGTTACATTTTAAGGCTTCGGTCACTTTTGACCGGGAAGGAGCCAAGTGTGACCCCTAAACGAAGAGGACCAGGGGATTAAACAAGTTCAGGCAATTAAAACACTGTTTGCAAAACTCATTCACTAAAACACATTTTGCTCTGTGATTCACTTATGTTTCAAAATGCTAATCACAGGCAGGCAAAAGTTAAACACAACTACAACACAGTTGTCATCGTTTACACACAACGACTCAAAATTGTTCACACGTATTTCTAATGATGAGACCAAACCAACGGTACTTAAAGCAGCACTCAGTAGCTTCGGGATTTCTTCGCTGTATTCTCGCTTTTTGCTCGCAGGTTTCTCTCTAGAGCTCCCCCCACAGCTTCGGAATAGATATTTGACAACACTGTTGTAAAAACTCTTTGGTGATTCTCAGACACCAGAGGCTAGCAGATCAACGACATCAAAGCAGATGGGACATTCTTTAAAACGTCTTCTTCATTCGGGTTCGAACAGCGTGAGGGAGCGCAATAATGACAGTATTTGAGCAGATTTCTTTTGGCCGTAAAGCAATTGTTTACATCGCGAGACCTGATATCACGTGATACTTCCTGCCGCGGCTGCCGGCGGCCCGCCGTCTCAAAGTTGCAAGTGCGTATTTTCCGCTCACGGGCACCAGGGGGGTGCGAAACGACCACCATTCAACCCGAAATAAGTAATATAACCATTCCAATGACTCCGAAGCTGTTCAGTTAAGGTAAAAAAGTTACTTAGTTCACCTTTAATACAAGTCAGTTCAGAGTCCCAAAATTGACTCAAAATATTGCACTGAAAGTTGATACAAATAATGGATGGAAACAATATAAGAGGGAGAGGGGGAAGAGTATGTGTATAAGAGATGGTGAAGGAGGAAGAGGAGGAGGAAAAGCAGGTGTGGAGAAAATTCCAGACCCAGCATGAAGACATGATGCAGAACCAAAATCTATCTCTCTCATTGATCTTGATTCTGCAGTTGCACACTTCTGAGTAACTGTAACGTGCTTTTCATTTAGAGCTTTTTCTGTAACCTTTTTGGCTTTTGCAGTTGGTCACTGTATTTTCACAGAACACAAGTGCTGAATATACAGACATTCAATACTATACAATATTTACTATACTGTACTGGCAGTGAATACAGTATACAGTTTATTCACCTAACTACTGTAAGTTTCATTTCTATACTTTTTTTACGTAATTGTTTACTTTGTTACAATATACTTTTTTTCTGTAACTGATGCTCTGGATTCTGTTCCATTTTTTGATGTAGTGTTTAACGAATGATCTGTAGTGTTTATAATATTGACTGATGTGTGTATGATCTGACATCATTGTTTGATTTTGAGCAGATAAAATCATTTTTTAGACAATTGTTTGATTTTGCCAGAAGGGTCAGAGGTTCTCTGAATGTGGTTTGAAAATTTGGTTTGTGTTTAAGGTTTTGAGAAAGTGAGTGATGGTTTCAAGAAATGTGTTTTTGCACTTCAGAAAAACTGTAAACCTCATGCAAGTCAGAGTCATGCATTGTTCCACTTGGGACTGATATAGATACTGTATATGTTTAAACACACAATGTGTATATTCATACATATAAACATCTTCTAATATGATTTTCAGATGATCAGGAGTGTCTGAGGATTGTTCTGATCGGAAGAACAGGAAGTGGAAAGAGTGCAACAGGAAACACTATTCTGGGAAGACGGGTGTTTCACAGCCAATTAAATCCAGATTCAGTGACGAAGGTTTGTAAGAAGGGAGTTGGTGAAGTTGATGGTCGATCAGTAGCTGTTGTTGATACTCCAGGACTCTTTGACACGACACTGTCAAATGAACACGTGGTGGAAGAAATAGTGAAATGTGTTTCAATGTCGTCTCCTGGACCTCATGTGTTTGTCATTGTGTTGAGTTTTTTAAGATTCACCAAGGAGGAATCAGACACTGTAGATCTGATAAAGAAGATCTTTGGTCATAAATCTGCTCAGTTCAGCATCGTTCTGTTCACTAGAGGAGACGATCTTGAGGATGAATCTATAGAGGATTATGTGAAGAGAAGTAACTCTGCAGAACTGAAGAAACTGATCAGAGATTGTGGAAACAGATTCCTGGTGTTCAATAACAGAGAAAAACAAGACAAAACTCAAGTGATTCAACTGTTGAACATGATAGAAGAAGTGAAGAATACTAATGAGGGACGATACTTCACTAACAGCATGTTTGAGGAGGCAGAGATGTCCATTAAAAGGAGAATGGAGGAAATACTGAAAGAGAGAGAGAGAGAAATTCAGGCTAAACATGAAGCAATAAAAGACAAATATGAGATGGAAAAGGAAATCATGATGAAGAGACTCGAGGAAGAGAAACAAAGAGCAGATGAGGAGAGAACGAAAATAGAGAATCAAATCAAAGAAAAAGAGGAAAAACTCAGAGAAGAGTTTGAAGAGAAAGAAAAAGCAGAACAGAGGAAAAGAGAGATTGAAAACCAGAAACGATCAGAAGAGGAAAAACAGAGAAGAGCTGAATATCGTCAAAATATAGAAGAGATGAAGAGAGAGATTGAATATCGGAGATCACTGTATGAAAAACAGAGAAAGGACAGAGAAGAAGAAGATAGAAAGAGAGAAGAGAAATACAGACAAGATCAAGAAAAGATGAAACACGAACAAGAACGTATTATAGCACAGTTAAAAAAAAAACAAGAGGAGGAAATAAAAAAGAGAGATTCGGAGGAGAAAAAAAGGATTGAACAAGAAGAGAAAGAAAGACATGAATGGGAGAGAAAAATAAAGGCAGCTGAAAATGAAAAAAAAGAGACTAAAGAGGAAATTAAACGACAGCAGAAAGAATGGGAGGATGAAAAGAAACAACAGATGAGAAAAGGAGAGGAAGAAGAAAGAAAGAGAAAAGAGAGACACGAGGAACAACTGAGAGAAAAACACAAAGAACAGGTAAACCTTAAAACTAAATTTGAAAAAGAGCGAGAAGATGAAAGAAAGAAGATAGAGGAGGAGAGAGAGAAACAGAGAAGAGAGAGAGAAGAAAAAGAGAGAGAATATAATAACAAGAAAACTGAAATGGAAAGACAATATAAGCAACTGGAACGAGAGAGAAAAGAGGAATGGGAGAGAAGAAAACGAGCAGATGGTCAGAGACGAGAAGAAGAGAGAAAGAGATGGAAGAAAAAATATTGAAGATCTGAAACAAGAGCAAGCAGAACAGATCAAGAAAAAAGAAGATGAGAAGAAGAGAAAAGAAAGATAAGAGAAAGAGCGAGATTAAATAAAACAGAAACATGAAGAGGAAATAGTAAACATAAAGAAGAAACATGAAGATGAAGCCAGAACAAAAGCAGAAGAAATGAATGATTTCAGAGAGAGAAATGAGAAACACGTTCAAGAGCTCAAACTGATGCTGGAAGAACATCAGAAACAACATGAACTACTGGAAAAACTCTATCAACATCTGCAGGTCCAGAAAGGAGAATTAAAAGAGCTAAAAAATCAGAACGAAGAAATAAAAAAGCAACAAGACCAGCAAGAAAAAGAAAGATAAGAGCAACTAGAAGAAATTATAGTATTGTAGTAGACTGAAAAAAGTGAATGTGTTATTCTGTGATTTTCAAAGCATTTTAAAGGTCCCGTTATATGCCCCTTTTCACAAGATGTAAAATAAGTCTCTGATGTCCCCAGAGTGTGTATGTGAAGTTTGAGCTCAAAATACCCAACAGATAATTTTTTACAGCATGTTTAAATTGACATTTTTTTGGGGCTCAGAAAAACGAGCTGTTTTAGTGTGTGCCCTTTAAATGCAAATGAGCTGCTGCTGGACGACCCAGGGGGCGGAGCTTCATGAGCTCGAGCTCAGTCTGTCAGGACAAATTCATCTCACGGAATGATGATAATATCAGAAACTCTCAGTAACGGCGTTCATTTCGAGTCGGACAATAATGCCTACAGAGTCAGAGTGCTGTATAGAGATGAAACAGGTATGGTTTAGTAGTTTAATTACGGTTATTATAACGTATTTGTCATCTGCTTGTATGTATCCATTATTTATTAACAGCCTACAAGTCTGCTGTTTCGGACCAGGTCCGAATGATGATCAAACATGTACTGATGAGTTTAATAAAGTTTATTGTACATCACACAAAAGATGAAGCGTCAGTTTTACTTCAGAAAATCACCGTAAGAGCTGAGTAAACACAGTAGCCTAAGTTATAAGAAGTGCGCAAGTAGCCAGTAGAGTTGAGGGAGCATTCCTGTGGGCGGAGGTTAGCCTAAACACGGTTCTGGTGATGTCACTAATGAAGGAAGTAGAGGGGTGTAGTCCAATCGAGCCGTTTTATGTAGTCAACTTCTGTTAAATAAAATATCTCGCTTGGCATTGAACTTTGAGCTTTATAATTTTACAGATATTATTTATACTCTAACAACAACATTACACACTAACTAAAGTTTGAAACATGGGATCACGTAGAACGGGACCTTTAAAATAAAAACATTCAGTCTGGCCATAGCATCTATTATTGTGGGAATTTTTATTTGATTTATTTATTTATATGATTCACTGTATGTTCAGTCATCTTCCAATGATCTTAACATTTCTGGAAATAACAGATTTGGTGTCAGCCTGAGCAGGACCTTAAAGGGGTCATATAATGTCATTTTTGTACAAGCTAATATGATTCTTGGGTCTAAATTAAAAGTTTGTAATGTACTTTAATTAAAAATTCTCATTAGTATTGTAAGAAAACACTCATTTTACCTGCTCAAAACCATCTCTGTTTTCAGCACGCCGTTTGAGTGCATGTGTCTTTAAATGCAACCCGTTCTCATCAATGTGCGTATAAATAACACGACTTTACACTTTCAAATTGCGTGCAATGCATACGCCAAAATCCAATTTTACGTGATAATGATACGCCAATCCTTCCCATTAACTTCGGTGGAGAGCAGATGCGTCTAAATACCACGCATCACCTTCAACTGCAATGACGTCACCAGCGAGGCTCAGTTCGCCTGCACCTGATGCGCGTACCGTAACCGTTACACCTTCAAACAGGTAAGTAAGGGCAGCAATCCTTTTTTTTGCAATGAGATCACGGTGTTAACTGTATTATTTTAATTATTTCAGTGTTTCTGTTACATGGGGTCGTGTCAAAATGGCAGCGTAATGCGTTAAAATTAGTTGTTAGTGGAACCGTGCGCTGCTCCGTTAGCACAGCTGGTATCCTACCATTGACATTAGCCTAAGCTAACTTCTGCTGTATGCATGTTGCAGTTTGAAATAAATAAAAAACTGTTTTTAACCATGTTTTGACATGGCTGATGACAGCACTACAAATCAGCAGACTGAATTAGTGTTTGTTAACGTTTTTAGCTAAAGTGGCATGGTTAGCCTAAGCCTACGGGACCCCCTAGGGGTCAATAATGTGGACTAATTAGTGTGCATGGAGGGGAGGGGAGGGGAGAGATGCTTTTTGCATTGCATATCGTTGTTCCGATTAATTCGGTTCGGGAGTAGAGATAAACTAAGAGTTTCGGGATTTTTTTTAATCGGGAGATTTTAACTAATTTGCGGGCATCAGGGAGTCAATATGCGGTATACTCCCGGAACTTCCGGGAGACTTGGAATGTCTGCCATTGTGTCATTCCCACTATTTCACAATAGTTATTGGGTAACAGTACTGTCACACAACCTCATCTGTCCTCAAGAATATGGAAGTTCCATTAATTAGAGAAGGTAGTAGTAAGCCAATGCTTCCAAAGTATTACATAGTGCATTGCATCAATTTCTACATTGATGATGTAGTACTGTTGTAATGCTAATAATTACACATTTTTGCCAAAAATGGACACATTAATATTACAAAAGTTATTTGTCATTACCATAAAATAAGTTACTTTGTGATATTACCCTATGGGCCTAATGTGTGTTGTGTAAAGTGCTACCCATACTAACTTTGATATCACACACTTACTTTACCTTGCAGTTCAATATCATTAACATCAATTGGATTACTTAAGTTAATATGCAGTTTGTCTGATGTGTCTGATGTCACCCATCCCTAGGTCCAAAACAATTTATCCATGGTGGACAATAAAGAAAAATGTATGTCGTTGTTTATCTTTGTAGCGACATTGGAAAGGCATACACAGCAAAAACTCCAGTGTTAAATTAAAACTCCTGGGAGTGTATATGAGTCCACACTCAAAAGTGTAAAGTGTTAAAATATGAGTGTTAAATTAACACTCAAGAGTGTTAAAGTTAATGAGATAGGTAAGTGATTAATTTAGTGATGATTGAGCATTATTGAAGACACCTGATGTTAACAAGCCGAATCACTGAAGGAGAAAATCACTAATTGTAAGTTACCATTAAGGTGATGGGTGTTTGCTTTAGTTGGGCTCTTGACCCTTATATGTTTACAGATCACTTTTTTTCTTTGTTCATCTGGCAGTTATAAGATACAACAGCCAAACAAAATTTAAAGTAAATGTATAAGGGTCAAGAGCCCGACTAAAGCAAACACTGATCACCATAACGGTGGCTTACAATTTGTGATTTTCTCCTTCAGTGATTCGGCTTGTTAACATCAGGTGTCTTCAATAATGATCAATCATCACTAAACTAATCACTTACTTAGCTCATTAACTTTAACACTCTTGAGTGTTAATTTAACACTCATATTTTAACACTTTACACTCTTGAGTGTGGACTCATATACACTCCCAGGAGTGTTAATTTAACACTGGAGTTTTTGCTGTGTAGGAGGATATGCTCACATCAGGCCCTCCCACAGAATTAAATATTTTGTTACGTTGCATGTCGATAATTATAATTTATTTTTGTTTTGTTTGTAGTGAAAATGCCAGGTGGATCAACTCTTCGACAGTGCACCCATTGCATGGAAAAGATAAATTGTGCCAATAGAAGATGCACCAAGGTAAATAATGTACAATAGGCTATTGAACTGTCTAACTGCTAACCCCCATTTTCATGCATTAAAGCAACACCAAGGAACTTTTCCTCTGCGGTCGCCCTACAGGTTGGAAGCAGAATTGTCCATTTCCGCTGTCGTATATAATTTAGCCTACCGCATCCTAGTGTCGCACGCGCACGCTCGCTCGAGTACGCTCCACCTATCGGCAATTGTAGTGCTTGCCGTAAAGCAAGTCAAATTTGTAGTTTTCTTATGTCTCATTAGAACTACAGAAACGTGACCCGATCTGGCAATCTTACATAGCGTGGATATACCAGATAAAGGACCGCAAAGCGGTGGCATAAGTGCCTTTCACCCTGTCACGACTTGAACCACTGAAATGATTTTGGAAACATTATTTGAAGGTAAAAAAATCCTACTTGGTGTTGTTTTAAAGCCAGAGTCATTAAGTCCAAATTAAAATAAACTTTATTGGCATTAAATATCTCAGTATTTGTTGCCCATGCAATAGAGTGACAATAGGGACTAATTACATAATATTAAAGTACTTTATTTGAGTTACAAATACATTACAAATTCATTATGGGTGTCTACGAAACATACAAGCAATATACCATATACGCGTATTATATTTGAGTAAAAAATATATGCTCAGTGATATCTTTGGCTTATTCCAAATACTACAAATTGTAGACTTTGTCTTCAATAACAAATGCTCATTAATAAACAAATATTACTTAGCGTATACTATACTTAGTACTATGCTTTGTACAATGTACTATTTTATACTATAATGTATTTTGAAAGTAGACTTTCAATGCATTGTTACAATGATCATTTCCAGCACACAATATACACAGAATATACCTAAGGGTAACACTTTAAAATATGGATCCTTCGTTAATGAATAACTACACAGGAACAAATGAGTAACACAATGTAGTAACTACAGTTAACTAACAAGTAACTCTGATTAACGAATTAGTAAGTAATAGCACACAGATTTAAGTGGTAGTTCACTATTAACTAATCAATAACTACTATTTTTTAATACTTCACAGAGAACTACTGAATTTTTTACAGATTTAAGTGGTAGTTCACTAATAACTAATCAATAACTACAATTTTTTAATACTTCCCAGAGAAATAATGAAAAAAAATCACAATTCATGCAAAACTTAATAACTAATGCAGGAAAAATTACTAGCACTAGATTAACATTACTGCTAGATACTGTACACTAATTATCAATATGTAGTAGCGTAGCAGACTTATGATTTGGGAAAGCTGTCAATAATTAGCCTATGCACTGCTGTCTTTTAGAGAACTATTCATAAACTAAATAATTTTTAAGAATTGTTTTTATAAATGCACTTGTCTGGAACACTTACCCTGTGGCCGATTTTCCGGCATTCCTCTGGACTGGCTTTGAATAACTAGACTCATCATGGTGAGTACTGGAACATACTGAGTCATCAGCCATCCAAATACCAGTTATTTTATTATTTAACCTACCTCTCAAAATTGTTTTTATGTATGTCTCTTTGTTCATATGTGTATATATATATATATATATATATATATATATATATAAATAAATATGTGTGTGTATATATATCCTGTGAATGATTAGATGATTCTACCCTTTCGGGTTGGCTCTTCATTAGTAACTACAGCATGGAATCATGATAACTAGTAATGACTCAAGTGTTAATGCATACTTTTATAGGACTTACAAATTATTTGGATCCGTATTCTAAAGTGAAGATCATGTTAACTAACTAGTAATGACTCAAGTGTTACTACACTGTTAGACCTTACCGGGGTTTTTTACAGTAAAATACTGGCAACACTGTTGCCAGTAATTTACTGTTAATTGTACAGTTCTTTACTGTAATCTACAGTATGTTACTGTAACATGCACTAAAACTCGAGTTAACTAATTTCACTTGCAGAAACCTTAAATTGACCAACTGTCATTTAAATGTATTAAACTAAAATTTATAATGCATTAATAACGTGAGCAAAGTATTACTGTAAACTTCTTTCATTTGAAACCACAACAAAAGTTTTGTAAATAAAGAGATTTCCACTGGACCAGCAACTACACAGTCACCGCCTGTTAAATAAAGCAACATGCAGCATATCATCAATGTTTGTAGATCTTCTCCTGGACTGAAGCACAGGCTCTACTCTTCTGCACAATGGTGACCCAAAAACCAAAACTTTACAGTAAACTACTGGCAACAGTGTTGCCAGTATATACCCGTTTTATAACTTACAGTTTATTACTGTTAAAATACATTTTGTGGGTGTGTCTTTTTATCTTACACTGTTAACCCTTTCAACCCCACAGGAAAATCCACACTACAAAGAGTAAAAAGTAACATTGAGACAATGTTGCAGTGAGATAATTAAGGGAATATGTAAGTGATTGTTGAGCATTAGTGATGAACACCTGCTGTTAATAAGCAGAATCACTGAAGGAAAGAGAAACACAAGAACAGAAAATAGAGAAACACAATAACTACGACTGACTTCCAGCCATTACACATTATTACACTTATTATTAACCAGTATGACTTTATTTCTGTCATACAGAAATTGTTATTAAAAATGTTTGTTTGAAGTTACCATTATAGAGATCAGTGCTTGCTTTAGTTGGGATGTTGATGATTTTTTTTCTGCTTGAGCTGTGTTTTTGCAAGTCACACTTGTGCACACACACAGTTTATGAATGTTTGCGGTTGTAATGCTGATGATGACAAAATCATCATATTGCCTGTTCATTCACTAAGGAATTAATTCTTATTCATTCAGAGTTTTATCCTCGATCAAAAGTGTTACATTATCACCACTGTGAAACTACAGCAATAAATTACTATGACTAATTTTTTTTAACACATCATGCATAAAAAATTTTTTTAAAAAAAGAGAGCTACAGTGTGTTTCAGAAACACAGAGATATCACAATTTAGCACATTAATCTCAACAATGGTGGCAATATTTCTTTTTTATTATTATTATTCATGCAGCAGTGCATGCTGCATGAATGCTGCATGCATGGAGCTTTAAATTATCCTGGAACCCAGCATGCATTGCGACATGAAACTTTTCACCATTGTTGAGATTCATATGCTGATTGTTGATATCTGTGCGTGTCTGAGCCAAGCAGGAAAAAAATAAAATTGAATGCACTATATGATTGTTATTTTTCAGAAGAGCTGATTACAGAAATATTGATTTCAATTTGTAGATACACAGATGAATATGCTAAACATGAAATACCCATAAATTCAAAGAATATATAGAGGAAAGATCTGATATTCTGACATGTCCAAGGTGATTGTGACATCATCACAAAAGCCAAAAACAACTAATCATCTTCCTCTTGACTTTTTCTTGCCATAACAAATGTGTTTTATAAACTCTCTGTTACAGCAGTCAGAGAGAGGTGAATGGTAAGCAGTCAAGGGACAAGAGACCAACTAAAGCAAATACTGATCTCCATCATGGTGACAACAAACTTTATTATTAACTCAATCTTTGTTAATTCTCAACAAGAACTTTTGTACATGTATGAAATAAATAATCATAAACTGGTTTGTAAACTGGTTTCACACTCTGTGGCTGGAAGTCAGTTGTAGTTCTTGTGTTTCTCTTTTTTCTGTTCTTTTTTCTCTGTCCTTCAGTGATTCTGCTTATCAGGTGTTCATCAGTGTCTCAATTCACTCACTTATTTTCATTCACTCTGTCAAGGGGACTATATTAGTGAACTAGGGAATAGTGAATGAGGGTATAGGGTGTGATTGGGAAAACAGCCTCTGAGTGTCGATTTTGAGCATTGTTAATTCACAGTATATTCCTGTAGGCTATTTTTGTTTTCTACTGTATATTACTGTTTTAATGGAAAATGGTATGATACTGTCTGAATTACGCCTTTTTTTACAGCAAGGGTTAACAGTGTACATACCTCTATAGGAACCACTAATTATTTGGATCCGTATTCTAAAGTGAAGATCATGTTAACTAACTAGTAATGACTCAAGTGTTACTACATACCCCTATTTGGATCCGTATTCTAAAGTGAAGATCATGTTAACTAACTAGTAATGACTCAAGTGTTACTACATACCCCTATTTGGATCCGTATTCTAAAGTGAAGATCATGTTAACTAACTAGTAATGACTCAAGTGTTACTACATACCCCTATTTGGATCCGTATTCTAAAGTGAAGATCATGTTAACTAACTAGTAATGACTCAAGTGTCTCAAATGACTCAAGCTATAATAAAATAACTGGTATTTGGATGGCTGATGACTCAGTATGTTCCAGTACTCACCATGATGAGTCTAGTTATTCAAAGCCAGTCCAGAGGAATGCCGGAAAATCGGCCACAGGGTAAGTGTTCCAGACAAGTGCATTTATAAAAACAATTCTTAAAAATTATTTAGTTTATGAAAAGTTCTCTAAAAGACAGCAGTGCATAGGCAGTGCAATCATTATTTCTCTGGGAAGTATTGAAAAATAGTAGTTATTGATTAGTTATTAGTTAACTACCACTTAAATCTGTAAAAAAATTCAGTAGTTCTCTGTGAAGTATTAAAAAATAGTAGTTATTGATTAGTTAATAGTGAACTACCACTTAAGGCGAGACACTACAGGTGAATAGGGTAAAAATTTTAACTAGCAGGTATCACCATGAAACTTTCCCAGTTGATTACCTACATTAAGATGAGAAAAAAAAATGTATTACAAGTTTTCTGTAATTTAATGTTTAAATATGCAAATCAGGCAATATCTAATCAAATATGCACTAATTTGCATATATTTTATAAAACGATATCTGAGTATTGGATAAAGCCAGATTAAAAATTATTTTTTCATTGTGTTCACATATTAGATGGGAAAAAAATTACAGAGGGATTTATGGATATCTACTTTTGTTATCCTGTAAATCAGAAAATACTGTCAATAGCCTTAAAAAAATGATTTTCGCCATGTTTTTTGGAATAAAATGTTATATAAATCAGGCTAGGAATAATATATTTACAAATCCCTCTGTAAATGTCTTCATAATATAACTAGGTATCCCCAAATCTCAAACTTGACCAGTAAAAAAAAACTATGTTTTTGCCTGCCGTGTCTCGCCTTAAATCTGTGTGCTATTACTTACTAATTCGTTAATCAGAGTTACTTGTTAGTTAACTGTAGTTACTAGATTGTTAATATTGTGTTACTCATTTGTTCCTGTGTAGTTATTCATTAACGAAGGATTCGTATTTTAAAGTGTTACCCCTAAGATATATTTGTAAGGAAAGTGCAAATAAATACACTTAAAAAAAAACACATAATTTTATTCTTATTTTTAGTAGCTTATATTTTTCTAAAATATGTTTTTAGAAAATAGCCTACACTAAAGTAAAAAAATAAAATAAAGTTTGTTAAAAGAGATAAAAGCTGCTATACTTTTAATATATTTAAAGATAGCAAAATAATTTGGGCTATATTTCAAATACAATGATGTATACTTTTTTCACTAGGGTAGTAAGAATGTGATTGCAGGGTTCTCTACACTGTTAGACCTTACCGTTTTTTTTTACAGTAAAATACTGGCAACACTGTTGCCAGTAAAATACTGTTAATTGTACAGTTCTTTACTGTAATCTAGTTTGTTTCTGTAAAAATGCACTAAATTATAGTTAACTAATTACACTTGCAGAAACCGACTGCCTTAAATTGACCAACTGTCATTTAAATGTATTAACTAAAATGTATAATGCATTAATAATGTGAGTAAAGTATTACTGTGAACTTCTTTCATTTGAGACCAAAAAACTATTGTACATAAAAAGATTTCCACTGGATCAGCAACTACACAGTCACCGCCTGTTAAATAAAGCAACATGCAGCAAATCATCAATGTTTGTAGATCTTCTCCTGGACTGAAGCTCAGGCTCTACTCTTCAGCACAACGGTGACCCAATTTTTTATAACTTACAGTTTATTACTGTTAAAATATATTTTGTGGGTGTGTCTTTTTTATCTTACACAGTTAACCCTTTCAACCCCTCAGGGAAATCCACACTACGAGTAAAAAGTAGCGATGCAGTGAGATAATTAAGGGAATATGTAAGTGATTGTAAGCAGAATCACTGAAGAAAAGAGAAACACAAGAACAGAAAATAGAGAAACACAAGAACTACGACTGACTTCCAGCCATTACACATTATTACACTTATTATTAACCAGTATGACTTTTTTTCTGTCATACATCTACAGAAGCTGTTATTGAGATGTTTAATTGAAAATGTTTGATTTGAAGTTACCGTTATAGAGATCAGTGCTTGCTTTAGTTGGGTTGCTGATGCTAAAACATTAGTGTTTCTTTTGCTGCTTGAGCTGTGTTTTTGTAAGTCACACTTGTGCACACACAGTTTATGAATGACTGCAGTTATAATGATTATGATGACAAAATCATCATATTGCCTGTTCATTCACTAAGGAATTCATTCTCACTTCTTCAGAGTTTAATCCTCAATCAAAAGTGTTACATTACCACCACTGTGCACAGCAATAAGATACAATGACTCTTTTTTTTTAACACATGATGCATAGCCAGAGAAACAGAGCTACACTGTGTTTTAGAAACACCGAGATATCACAATTTAGCACATGAATCTCAACAATGGTGGCACTATTTCTTTTTTATCATTATTATTATTCATGCAGCAGTGCATGCTGGGAGTTTTATATTATCCTGGAACCCAGCATGCATTGCGACATGAAACTTTTCACCATTGTTGAGATTCATATGCTGATTGTTGATATCTGTGTGTGTCTGAGTCAAGCAGGAGTAAAATAAAATTGATTACAATATTCTTCAGAAGACCTGATTACAGAAATATTGATTTCATTTAGTAGATTCACAGATATATGCTAAATATGAGACAACTATAATTTCAATGACTATATACAGGAAAAAACTGAAAATCAGGCATGATTGTCCAGGATGATTGTGACATCATCACACAAAAAATAAAAACATCTGATCATCTTTCTCTTGACTTTTTCTTGCCATAACAAATGTGTTTTATAAACTCACTGTTACAGCAGTCAGAGAGAGATGAAAGGTAAGAAGTCCAGAGACAAGAGACCAACTAAAGCAAATACTGATCTCCATCATGGTGACAACAAATTATATTAATAACTAAATCTCTGTTAATTCTCAACAAGAACTTTTGTACATGTATGAAAGAAATAATCGTAAACTGGTTTGTAAACTGGTTTCACACTCAGTGTTACTGGAAGTCAGTTTTTCTGTACTTGTTTGTCTCTCTCCTTCAGTGATTCTGCTTATCAGGTGTTCATCAGTGTCCCAGTTCACTCACTTCTTTTCATTCACTCTGTCAAGTGGACTATATTAGTGAACTAATGTAGGGAATAGTGAATGAGGGTATAGGGTGTGATTGGGAAAACAGCCTCTGAGTGTCGACTTTGAGCACTGTTAATTCACAGTATATTCCTGTAGGCTAGTTTTATTTTCTACGGTATATTACTGTTTTAATGGAAAATGGTATAATATTGTCAGAATTTTACAGCAAGGGTTAACAGTGTAATTCAATAACAGCTCTGCAATTTTTTACATGTACAAATTACTGTATATTGTAGAGATCTGTAATTAAAAATGAATGAAGACATGTTAGTAAAAATTAATTGGTAGAGCTCTCTGATTGTAATTGTTACTAAGTATTACATTGTTTTGCTCTCAAAGTAAAAATAAAATTGACCCTTCGCTAAGCCCCGCCCTCCTTAGTTACTGTTGCTACGCCTGTCAAGCTTTTGCGCCTGGCACGTCTATTACAGTATGTATGCACTGGTTTCAGACATTCCCAAGGAGATAATTAGTCATTTTTGGCGAACAGGTGAAAATCTGAGAGCAAGACAAAAGGGACTGCAGTATGCATTCGAGGGATATATCCACGACATAATATGCAAACGATTAGAGAATAATTTCATACGCTGACCATTCAAATGGGAAACACACAAATTGAGGAACAGCTATGTGCATGCACAGCAGGGTGAGTGAAATTTGAAAATCTAATATTTATAAATCAAACAGCTTATCCATAAGTATTGTGGAATAAACACAAGACATTAGCCTGACCACTTTGCAATGATAACATTCTCCCGCTTATATTTTTAGTGCGCCAGGCTACCGCTCACACGTCGTGGGTCACATAAGTGACTAACGTTACTGTTATGAACTGATTAAGTTTGCATACCAACCTTTTCCTTGGAGATCTCCGGCAAGCCCCCTGATGTTCCCTCCTTTTACTAACTACCTTTACTTATACTAGAACTAACACCGGGAGAGTCGCGATCGGATTGGGGTACTAGTTTAGCCGTCGATTAACAAAATGCTGAAATATATTTTTACGTAACGTTAAGTTATGTCAGTGAGCCTCCGTCTTGCCTTTAATCACACTGCTTGATCCACGAGCTGGACAATAACTTTATTCTAGAGCTGCTATAAAGCCAAAACACTTTACTTTTAATTTCCTATTATCAATGTAAAGCTGCTTTGGAACAATCTACATTGTTAAAAGCGCTATATAAATGAAGATGACGCCCGGCATTTCTCCCCTTGGGTTTTAGGTTTCGGGAAGGCAACAAAATCCACCACCCCGTCCAAACTTTTAGGATACCGGGTATCAGATTTGCACAATCCATACGCATAACGCTTGGGCATGTTTCCCTCGCTCGAAAGCTTGCCAGACCTCCCGCGCCTAGTTACGGTTGCTAAGCCACGATTGGCCAGTGGCGGTTTTCGGGCGTGGCTTAGCGAAGGGTCAATTATGACGAGTAACACTGGGGACATTTTAAGCTAGAATGGCTTGCCATGCTAGGACTCCTTTGTTGAGTTTGGTGAGGAATGTGACATCACTAACCCCGCCCACACAGATTTCTTCCTGCTTTGTTGCAGGAAATGACAAACCTGGACATGCAGGTATCACTTTTACTGTAAATACACTCTTTGTGGAGCATAATTTAATATGTAAATATGATATACAGCACAAAATTATGATTTTAGATTGATTAGGAGTGTAATTGTAACTGTATGAGCTGCAGAAATGGTTGGTTTCACTTTCACATGGAACCAAAACACAATATAAGATGGTGCGTCTAGATTCATATTTTAAAAATTAAATAATGTTTGCAAAATGTGTAATTTCATCAGTTGTTATGAAGTGTAAAGGTACAGCTTTATATACACACTTTAAAAAAAAAAATGTCCATGTTGCTAAACAAATTTCTCAAATGACTCTTGTTTTGTGATTAAATCATATATGTTAAGTTATTAATTCACGTTTATTTGTATTGCGCTTTTCACAATACACATTTCAAAGCAGCTTTACAGAAAGTGCATGAGTCTAGAGTTTAGAGTGATCTTTTATCAAAGGTAACTGTCTTAAGTTATGTATTTCAGAAATGTACATTCAAAAAATCACAGTTAGCTAAAAATGTATTAATTTAAACAATGTAATAATTTAATGCAGATACAATGAGCTCATTAAAGTAATGAATACTTGTTTGTTAACAAATGATTATGACATTTAGAAAATATAGTATTGTTGCATGTTATTAAGTACTATATATGTTATTAAGTTACTATATCTTTGAGCAAATAAGTGTAATAAGATGCTCATTTACACAGAAACACCCGAAAACAATCATTCAGTTTTTATCAGTATAGCAATTTAATGTGTGTGTTTTGGAGAAAAACAAACTCCCTTACAGAATAGGGCATATTAAAGTATACGGCATATTAAAGTATTGGCATATTTAAATAAATGCTGCGGTGTGGTAACATGATCTCATTAGTGTGTGTGGTAACACTTTAAAATACGGATCCTTCGTTAATGAATAACTACACAGGAACAAATGAGTAACACAATATTAACAATCTAGTAACTACAGTTAACTAACAAGTAACTCTGATTAACGAATTAGTAAGTAATAGCACACAGATTTAAGTGGTAGTTCACTATTAACTAATCAATAACTGCTATTTTTTAATACTTCACAGAGAACTACTGATTTTTTTTACAGATTTAAGTGTTAGTTCACTAATAACTAATCAATAACTACTATTTTTCAATACTTCCCAGAGAAATAATGAAAAAAATTCACAATTCATGCAAAACTAATTAATAACTAATGCAGGAAAAATTACTAGCACTAGATTAACATTACTGCTAGATACTGTACACTAATTATCAATATGTAATAGCTTAGCAGACTTATGATTTGGGAAAGCTGTCAATAATTAGCCTATGCACTGCTGTCTTTTAGAGAACTATTCATAAACTAAATAATTTTTAAGAATTGTTTTTATAAATGCACTTGTCTGGAACACTTACCCTGTGGCCGATTTTCCGGCATTCCTCTGGACTGGCTTTGAATAACTAGACTCATCATGGTGAGTACTGGAACATACTGAGTCATCAGCCATCCAAATACCAGTTATTTTATTATAGCTTGAGTCATTTGAGACACTTGAGTCATTACTAGTTAGTTAACATGATCTTCACTTTAGAATACGGATCCAAATAGGGGTATGTAGTAACACTTGAGTCATTACTAGTTAGTTAACATGATCTTCACTTTAGAATACGGATCCAAATAGGGGTATGTAGTAACACTTGAGTCATTACTAGTTAGTTAACATGATCTTCACTTTAGAATACGGATCCAAATAATTAGTAGTTCCTATAGAGGTATGTAGTAACACTTGAGTCATTACTAGTTAGTTAACATGATCTTCACTTTAGAATACGGATCCAAATAGGGGTATGTAGTAACACTTGAGTCATTACTAGTTAGTTAACATGATCTTCACTTTAGAATACGGATCCAAATAATTAGTAGTTCCTATAGAGGTATGTAGTAACACTTGAGTCATTACTAGTTAGTTAAAATGATCTTCACTTTAGAATACGGATCCAAATAATTTGTAAGTCCTATAAAAGTATGCATTAACACTTGAGTCATTACTAGTTATCATGATTCCATGCTGTAGTTACTAATGAAGAGCCAACCCGAAAGGGTAGAATCATCTAATCATTCACATGCAGGATATATACACACACACACATATATATATATATATATATATATATATATATATATATATATATATATATATATATATATATATATACACATATGAACAAAGAGACATACATAAAAACAATTTTGAGAGGTAGGTTAAATAATAAAATAACTGGTATTTGGATGGCTGATGACTCAGTATGTTCCAGTACTCACCATGATGAGTCTAGTTATTCAAAGCCAGTCCAGAGGAATGCCGGAAAATCGGCCACAGGGTAAGTGTTCCAGACAAGTGCATTTATAAAAACAATTCTTAAAAATTATTTAGTTTATGAAAAGTTCTCTAAAAGACAGCAGTGCATAGGCTAATTATTGACAGCTTTCCCAAATCATAAGTCTGCTAAGCTATTACATATTGATAATTATAGTGTACAGTATCTAGCAGTAATGTTAATCTAGTGCTAGTAATTTTTCCTGCATTAGTTATTAAGTTTTGCATGAATTGTGAATTTTTTTCATTATTTCTCTGGGAAGTATTAAAAAATAGTAGTTATTGATTAGTTATTAGTGAACTACCACTTAAATCTGTAAAAAAATTCAGTAGTTCTCTGGGAAGTATTAAAAAATAGTAGTTATTGATTAGTTAATAGTGAACTACCACTTAAATCTGTGTGCTATTACTTACTAATTCGTTAATCAGAGTTACTTGTTAGTTAACTGTAGTTACTAGATTGTTAATATTGTGTTACTCATTTGTTCCTGTGTAGTTATTCATTAACGAAGGATCCATATTTTAAAGTGTTACCGTGTGTGTTAATGAAATTAAATCATTATAATCTCTCACAGGATGATGAAGAGACAGACGTCAGGAGTCAGAGAAGATGATCGACTGAAGACTGAAGAAATAACAGAATAACAACATGTCCAGCAGAGAAAGCAGAGGTCAGAGATTATGAATGATACTAATAGCTGAATGAACATCAGTCATCTCTTTTAGGCTACGTACATTAATCCAGATAGATTTGAAAATTGAGTTTTTGTTTCAAATGTTCTCCGTCCACACTAGTGTTTTCAAGCGTTTTCCAAAAGTTTCTCATCCACACTGAAACGTCGGAAAACGCTAAATTCACCTCAGCGCATGCTTAAACCCTCAAAAAAGCTCACTGAGACGATACAGACAGAAAGTCTCTGTTACTAATTTAACCTTGGTTCCCTGAGATAAAGGGAACGAGTACTGCGTCTGCTAGACGCTATGGGGAAACTCCTTTTTCTCTGATTATTGAAGCCTTTTATTCAATAACGCAGTGCTACTGCACAGCCATAACAGTGCAGAGATCCGTGTGCGCTAATTGGCTGAATAGTGACCTCCTGAAAGGTAATAGTGGTTTAAGCTCACTCAGGTCAACTCCAACTAGACAGAGAGGATTCGTGCTTGCAGTGCAGGGACTTCCAAGTTGTTAAATCTGGTGAAGGTTGATGCGAGGACCAGCCGGCCGCCGCACAGATGTCACCAATAGATACACCACAGGCCACGCCTCTAGTGGAGTGAGCTCTGACGCCGATGGGGCAATGAAGGATCATCGAAGCGTAAGTAGCCGTGCCTTTGGCTTGAGGACGACCTTGGAGTCATTAGGCCCAAACTCAAGACAGAAAGCGCTGATGAAGAGCGCTTGCAAATCGCTCAATTGCTTGACCGATGCTAGCACTAAGGAGTGTAGTCTTAAGACTTTTTTTTCGTGTTTAACAACACGAAAACGACGTTTTAAAATTTATCCACTTTTGGAGAGCGTTTTCAAAAGCTTCGTTTTTGTTGCTAAAAACACTATCTCAGTGTTGACCGAAGGCTAAAATGGAGAGAAAAAGACGTGTTTTCAAATGACAGTGTTTTAGTGTGGACAAGGCCAATGGCTTTAAAAGAAAATAACAGTTAAAACCTAAAAATGACAAGGGTTTGTTAAATAAATGAATGTAGATCCTGTGAAGAACATCTGAAGTTCAGTTACTACAGGTGAACTTTATATTTATCCTTTTGAAAGATGAACGATGGACATGATTTGTCTATTTTTCAATTAATATATTTTGGTCAATTAAAAGTATCTAAACAAAAGTTGGTGATGTTTCAGTTCATTAGTGTTTGTGAAATATCAGCCTCTTTCTTTCTATAAGTTGTAAGTTATGATGCGTAGTGTTCATATTATGTTCGTATTTTACTGCATGTTTACTGACATAACATTGCAAACTTCTTTAAAAAAAAAAAAAAACTCAATGTGTTTTAGTTGTGCTATTAGTTATTGTGTTGTATCCAAGAGTCAGACACAAGCTCTTTTGTTTCTGCAGCTGTTTTTCGGGGTTCTGCTCACAGGAGAAGACGGAGCAAAGAGAGACCACCCTACAGTAAGTTTACACTGTAAAATAAGTTGACTTTACTTAGAAAAAGTAAGGATTTCGATTGCATTAAAATATCCAAGTAAAGTAGTGTATTGATTTTTAGTTGGCACAACTTAATAACATTTGTATAGAAAACTTGTTAACCAAGTATATTCAAGTACTGTTTAACCAAAATCATTAGTTTTTTACAATCATAATCCAAGTGCCCAACCAAAGGGATCACTAATCGCCATTATGGTGACTAAAAATATTTGAGGAAAATCAACATCAATTTATGAAGTCAACTTTTTGCAATTTTTCCGTTGTATTGACAATTCAACATTAAGCATGACTTTGGGAAATTAGTGAATGCAAACAGAGAAAAAATAACTGCAGAAGTGGAGGAAATGAGTGAAAAGTCCATTAAGAATTTCCCTGCCTCAAAAACTAACTCAAACCAGTCAATTAATCTTAATTTGGGTTTTCTGAGTAAACAAAGCATAGTATGTGAATAGTACAGATTACTAGATTTTAACAATTAAGTTAAGACATTAAGTAAAGTTAACAAAAAAAATGTGTTAGAATCACTGTTGGAACATGCAAAACAACACGCAACAAATGTGGGCAGTTTTGCTCCCGCTAAGACATAGAAACTCAGACCTTAAAAGCAGCCCCTGTTGGTGAGTTATCTGTGATATTAGAATGTTTCAGTTCATAACATGTTGCTCATGTGTGTGTTTCAGTGAGTGATCTGAGGATTGTTCTGCTGGGGAAGAGTGAGTCAGAAAACAGTGGAGTGGGAAACGTCATATTAGGACGAGCAGCGTTTGACAGTGAAGCTCCTCCAGATGTTGTAGAGAGAGTCGGAGGAAGACTGAAGAACAGACGTGTGATGGTCATCAACAGTCCTCAGCTGCTCCAGACAAACATCTCAGATCATCAGATCACAGAGACGGTGAGAGAGTGTGTGTCTCTGTCTGATCCAGGACCTCATGCCTTCATACTCGTACTGCAGTATAAAGACTTCACTGAGGAGGACATGAGAAGAGTCAAACGAGTGCTAGAAGAATTCAGTGAAGAGGCCATTAAACGCACAATTGTGCTCATGACTGATGAAGAGAAACTGACAGCTAAAGGAGCATCTGTGAAAGCTAATGAATTCATTCAACAATTAACTGAAGAGTGTGGAGGAGGACATCTTCAACTTGATCATGAAATAAAGAGACAGTTCTCTGGAATACTGCTACAATTAGAGAAGATACTCAGAGAAAACAATGAACAATTTCTCACATGTGAGCTGTGTCATGATGCTGAAGAAACACTGGTGGATGAAGATCTGAGAAGATCTTTTGCTTCACTCAGAACAGAGGAAGATTCAGATGGTGAGGACACTCAAATAAGAAAATAATACATTTCTTTTAACAAGTATTGCATTTTTTCCTACTTTTGAAAAAATATTAATGAACTACCTATATTCTGACACCAGGCTATTAAACATCGGGTGCAGATAAAATATGCAGATTCAGCCTGAGGTTTATATAGCAAACAAAAACTTTCAACAGGACATTTCTTTGCAATACTGATATAAGTATTATGTCTAAACTGTCAGTGTCTAACAAATGAAAACAAAAGAAAGACAATGACTGCAGTAACTTTCTTATAGTATAATACAGAATTCTTCAACTAACAACTTGCACGTGAAAATCAATCAGTTTTATATAGACCTAATTGATTTGGTTAAATATATAATCTATTAACAGAAAACTCACCAGTGGTTGTAGAAGCACTCAGCCATCATTGCTGTCCCTAATCTTCTGCCTTTTCCACCCAAACGATCATGTGAAGAGTCAAAGATAGACACTGGACAAATACAACGACTCAGTCATGATGCATCATTGTGTATTGTGAATCATGGCATCATATAGGGATTTCAAGTCACATAGTACATTTGAGTTAAAATATTAAACTAGCAAGCCTATGAGTATAAGACTTATTTGATTAATACTTTATTTTCATCAATAATTGCATAAACAGGAAATGTATGATTACTGACTTCCACTTTACATTTGATTCGATAGAAATGAAATTAAAATAAACAATATCTAAATATGTTCTAGTAACACGTGTTCTTGTGTTTAAGGAGGTGTAGGTGCCACTTCACAACAGAAGCTGAACTTGGTGCTGTGTGGAAGTGATGAAACACTGAAGAAATCTGTTTCAAAACTTATTATAGAGAAGAAAGACGTGGATCTTCATGGTCGTGTGATCAGTCTGGTGGAGCTTCCAGCTCTTATTCAGCTCTCAGAGGAGGAAGTGATGCGTCAGACTCTCCACTGTGTGTCTCTCTGTGATCCTGGAGTTCATGTTTTCCTCCTCCTCATTCCTGATGCTCCACTCAATAATGAAGACAAAGCAGAAATGGAGGAGATCCAGAGGATCTTCAGCTCAAGAATCAACAAACACATCATGATCCTCATAATGCAGAATTCAGAGCATCAGACAGCAGAGCTCAATGAAGAAACACAGTCTGTCATTGAGAGTTTTGGAGGACGACATCATTTCTTTGGTCCCACCACACAAGTGTCCACATTGTTGGAGAAGGTTGTGAAGATGCTGGAAGAAAACAGAGGAGAGTTTTTCTCCACAGAGTCATTTCTGGAGGCACAGATGAAAAAACTGATGAAATATGAAAAGATGAAGAAGAAAATTCATTCACTAGAGACACATTTACTGCCACAAGGTAATGACCAGAACATCAGTTTAAATCTTAAACAGTGCAGCTAGAAAAATGACGAAAAACAGTTATTTTACTTTTAAAATCTACAGCAGTTTTATTCTTTAGTATTGTTTTATGAATTTGTATTTTTAACAGAAAAACTGCAACATGTCAAAGTTCAAAGATTCGAAAATGTAAAAAAAAAAAAAAACCCTGGTGATCAGTCAAATGCCAAGCTTCAGTGTTCCACAGGAAAAGTAGATTAGTACACAACAAAAAAATCCCATGAGTTAAAAAACTTTTTATGTGAGTTTGTGGTCTTTGTACCAGTGTTTAACAAAATACATAACTTGTTGCAAAGGAAGCCAGAAACAAAGATGATCAGGTGGTATAGTTTTCAGCATCATAAAGTAGAATAAATTCTGTTTTTAATTTTCAGGTTCATGTGAAAACACAGATGAATTGAGGATTGTGCTGCTGGGAAAAACTGGAGTTGGAAAAAGCGCAACAGGAAACACAATCTTAGGAAAAGACGCATTTACAGCAGAAACATCTCAAGAGTCAGTGACTAAAGAGAGTCAGAGAGAATCATCTGACATCAACGGCCGACACGTTACTGTGATCGACACTCCAGGACTGTTTGATACTGAACTCACTAATGAAGAGATCCAGAGAGAAATCAGACACTGCATCTCCATGATCCTGCCTGGACCGCATGTGTTCATCATTGTGCTCAATTTAGGACAACGATTCGCTCGAGAAGAAGCAACATCAGTGAAGATCATCCAAGAGACGTTTGGTGAGAAATCTTTAATGTTCACCATGGTGCTCTTCACCAGAGGAGATGATCTGAAGGACAAAACCATTGAACAGTGTTTGGGAAAACCTGGATCTCCTCTGATGAACCTGATTGAAGCGTGTGGAAACAGATATCATGTGTTCAATAATAATCAGACTGGAGACCGAACACAGGTGTCTGATCTACTGGAGAAGATAGACGACATGGTGAAAGCAAATGGAGAGAGTTTCTACTCGTGTAAGATGTTCAGACAGATGGAGAGAGAAAAACAAGAACAACAGATGAAGATCCTGATGGACAGAGTCAGAGAAAGAGAAGAACTGGTGGACAAACTAGAAGAAGAGAAAGAGAGAATGAGAATGATGATGGAGGAAGAACAAAATAATCATCACAAAGAGAGAAAGAGAAGAGAAGAGGAACTCAAAAGAGAAATAAGAGAACAAGAGAAACATCAGAGAGAGATACGAGACGACGAGATGAGAAAAGAACGAGAGACATTTAAACATGAAATAGAGGAAATGAGACAAGAAAAAGAGAATGTGAAGAAAGAAAAAGAAAAACTACAGATCAGATTTGACACAGAAATAGACAGACTGATGAACAGAATAGAGAATGAAAGACAGAATCAAGAAACAGAAAGAAAGAGAAGAGAAGAAGAGTTTAATGCAAGAGTAGAACAATATAAAACACTAATGAAAGAGAAAGAAGAGAGTGAGGAGAAGATGCGTGAGGAGATGAAGAGAGAACGAGATACATTTAAACATGAAATAGAGGAAATGAGGCAAGAAAAGGAGAAAATAAGAATAGAAAAAGAAAAGGTTAAAACTGAATATGAGACTAAACGAATGCAGTGGGAAAAACAGAAACAAGATGAAAGACAGAAAAGAGAAGAAGAGAAGAAAAAAGAACAAGAACAACAGAAATCTGAACTTCACAAGAAACAACAAAGTCCAGTTAGCGATCACACAAAGAGTAAGCACTGTAAACAAGACCATATTTCATTTCATTTCATTCTGTTTGTTTTCAGTTGTGTTGAAATAGTTCTGCTCTAGATTCTGACTTTACAATCATCTACTACATGCAACTCTGAAGCTTAAAGTTCAGTTGTTCAGGTTTGGCTCAGTCTGTGAACAGCATCTCTGTGCAGTAATTAAACACTGAAACAGAAACTGAACTCAGATGAAGACTGTCAACATACAACAACTTACACTATTTCTAAATGCAAAGCTTTATGTCTTTTAATCTTTATTTCATATTCTTATGCCTTTGTGCGAATAACAAATAGACTTGAAGTTACATTACTTTCCCAACCCAACATTATTGGATTGTAATGTTGTATTCCTCCCTCACTGTAAAAAAGAATACATTGATTTTATTGATATCTAATCAATAAAATTGAGGCAACCGATTACAAGCAATATTATTAATTAAATTTAACAAATTAGAGTTGAGTAATAATTAATCAAATGAATTCCTTAAAAGTTAACCATTTAAAATGAGTAAAATGTACAAAATTTATTTTATTGCCTTATTTAACTAAAACACACGCACTGATCTCCATAATGGTGACTTTAATTATTGTTTTCTCTTTCAGTGATTCTGCTTGTTAACACCAGGTGTCTTCAATGTTGGCAATAAAAGATATTTTGTCAATTTTACTCTTTTTAAATGGTTAACTTTTAAGGAATTAATTTGATTAATTATTACTCAATTCTAATTTGTTAAATTTAATTAATAATATTGCTTGTAATCTGTTGCCTCAATTTTATTGATTAGATATCATTAAAATCAATGTATTCTTTTTTACAGTGCTCATGAAGCACACCTGATTAAACTCCTCAGCTCGTTAAATGGCAGTGTTAGATGAGGGAAACATCTCAAATCATGGAGAATTCAGAACATGTGCAACCCTTGCAAAATTATAAATGTTTAACTTTATTTGGAGGATTTTATATGAAATGTGATATTATTTTACTGTAATAGCAAACAATTACTATGGTAAACTGTTCAGAGTGTGTTACTGTATTTATTTTGTGTTATTTCTGTCTAGGCTGCGGAAGAGAAATGGAGGGAGCAAATATGACGTTCAATCGGCATTTGAATTTGGTGCTACTGGGAAAAACAAGAGCTGGGAAGAGTGCATCAGGAAACACAATACTGGGACGAGAAGCTTTCATCTCTAAGAAAAGCACCAGATCAGTCACTCGAGATGTTGCTGTTGAATCTGGAACTGTTGATGGGTTTCCAGTCACTGTTTATGACACACCAGGATTATTCAACACACACATGAGTGATGAAGAGATTCAGCAGATGATAAATGAAAAGGTTCTTCAAAGATGTGAATCAGGTCTCTGTGTGTTTCTGCTGGTCATCAAAGCTGACAGATTCACTGAAGAAGAGAGAGAAACTGTGGAGAAGATTGAGGAGCTGTTAGGAGAAGAGCGCTTGAAGAAAACTTGGATCCTCTTCACCAGAGGAGACGAACTGGAGGACGAAAACATGACAATAAAAGAGTTCATTAATGACACTGAACCACTGAAGAAACTCGTTCAGAAATATGACCAAAGATACAGTGTGTTCAACAACAAGAAGAGAGGACATACTGAACAAGTTAAAATGCTGCTAACAAAAATACTTAAGCCTTACTTTGACATACAGGGTGAGTCTTTAATTCTATTATTAAATAATTATACTGGACACTTTTTAATTACAATTCTTTGTGATAACTGTCTGTTAAAAATAGTATTCAATTTTTTTTTTTTTTTTTTATGCAGGAGAAGAAGAAGAGATGCTGAAGCTGAATCCACTGATGAGAAAAATACCAGATAACATTGAACCAGATGCTCTTCCTGTCAGTCTCTCATCCAGACGGATTGTTCTTCTGGGTAAAAGTGGAGTTGGGAAGAGTGCAGCTGGAAACACAATACTGGGACAGAGAGAGTTCAGATCTGAGAGGAGAATGTTTACAGTAACCACCAGTGAATGTTCAGATGCTCACGCCACTGTTTCAGGCAGATCTGTGTCTGTAGTTGATACTCCTGGATTATATCACACAGAGATGAACTCTGAAGAGTCAGTGACAGAGATAGCCAGAAGTGTTTATATATCCAGTCCTGGACCACACGCTTTTCTCATTGTGTTTCCTATGAATATGAGATTCACTGAACAGGAACAGCAGATTCCTCAGAAGATTGAGATGTTGTTTGGTAAGGAGGTGTTAAAATACTCCATCATTCTCTTCACTCGTGGAGATTTGATATATGGAGAGTCTGTAGAGGAACGCATTAAGCAGGACTGTAGATTAAGAGATCTAGTTCAGCGGTGTGGAGGCAGATTTCACGTCTTCAACAATAAAGATGTGAATAACAGAGATCAGGTGAATGATCTACTAAAGAAGATTGACACAATGATAGAGCAGAATGGAGGAGGACACTACAGTCATCAGATGTTTGAAGATGCTCAGAGATTCAGACGAGAGGAAGAAGAGCAGAGACAGAGAGAGGAAGAGGACATGAGACAGAGAGAGGAAGAGGAGAAACAGATACAAGATGATATTGAGAGAGTGAGAAAGGAGAGAATCAGAGCAGAGAGACATAGAGAGGAAGAACAGAGAAAACAACAAAATAAGAAATGTGTCTGCAGTTGATACTCCTAAATTCTTTCACACAGAGATGAACCCTGAAGAGTTAATGATGAGAAGTGTTTCTATATCCTTTATTTTTCCTCAGTGTTTTCGGAGTAAATTTCAGCTCATGGAGATCATAGAAAACCTCATTGAGGTGAACAATAGATTAAGTTACTCAATAAATACAATAGAGATGTGTATAACAGAGATCAGGTGAATGATCTACTGAAGAAGATTGACACAATGATAGAGCAGAATGGAGGAGGACACTACAGTAATCAGATTATTGAAATACATTAAAAGTAACTTTAATTGTATATTAAAGGATCCGTATGAAAGATTGTGGCCAAAACTGGTACTTTCAAATTACTGTATAGAGCGGTGTATCCCCTCCCCCTCCCCCCTGTCTCGAGGTTGCCAAATAGGCTGCAGGATCCAGCAGGAACGTAGGCTGCTACACGGAGCTGCAGCTGTGGTAACTAGAGCAGAGCTGGCAACCCGGATGCCGAAACACTACTGACTTCATGATTGGTAGATAGGTGGAGGGTGGAGCATCAGGCCAAAACACAAGATGACAACATCAACATTAGTTGAGGGCTGCAACTTCACTTTTTAAATGACAATATCCTGGCCGGACTACTGTTGTCAGTGATATAAGTATTTGAAATGAACATGATTTCTTAATGTCTAGTGACATATCAGGGCCATTTTATGATTAATTGAAATACATTTCTTACATACAGCTCCTTTAATAGTAAGCAATGGTAATATGTAAATTAATTCTGTAGTATTTCAGCATGGTCTTGTTTGCCCAGATGTTTTGTACATTGTAATGCACTATTTGTAACGTGATATTCTGTAATATAATAAAACACACAGTGTGTTGATGGTATATGGACACATGTTGTGTAGATTTTTAACACAATGTGAGTTAAAATGTAACTCTGGATGGAATAGAGATGTGTGGAGGGCAGTTTGTGTTCATGAAAAAAATAGGTATGTTTTTTATGGTATCAAATAAAAGCTCTAAAATAAATAAAACAATAATTTAAAATAACTAAATAAAATCTAATTGTATTAAAAAACAGGTGTTTTTTTGGCAGCCAATCACTTTCAATATAAAATACTGCATTCACTGCACTTTTAACTTGTTATTATTAACCAGACTGACTTTATTCTGTCAGACTCTATATAAGCTCTTGATGAGAATTAACAGGTTTAGATGTTAATATTTCATTTGAAGTCACCAGAATCATGATCAGTGTCAGCTTTAGTTGAGCTCTTGACCCTCGACTCTTTAACATTTATTTACATTTTTCTCTTGGTCCTGAAACTGTGTTTGTTTTTTTGTTTTTTGCACATTTGAAGCGTCAGGAAAAATCATGATAGAAATAAGATCAGATGTAAATATCATTAAGCAGTTTTATTAAGCTCAGCAAGTGTTTAATATCTGATTTCTGACTTTCCTTGACTTGAAGGTTTTTATTCTTGTGGTTCTACAGCACGAGATTAACAATGTCGCATTACCTGTACATTAGTGTTTAAATACAGTGTGTTCAGAATCTTTCAGTATATAACACACACACACACACACACATTGCAGCATGAATAAATTATGCCGCTGAATATTCCTACTGTTCTGACTATTTGCTTTTCTGTTTTTCTGCTGTTTTCTCTGTGACTTTAGTTGCTTTTTGTGATGTTCAGAGTTTATCTGTTTATATGAATATTTTCTTGATTTTCAACTCATCATTTTATAAGAGCGCCGACACTCATCATCAATGTTCACTGTATGCAGTGTTAATGTTCTCAAACAGTGTAAATAACAGTTATTTATATACAATATTTTGTCAGTTGCTTCATTTTGATTAAATTCAAAGTGTAAACTCTGTTAACTGTTATCTCCTCATGAACTTTTGTCAAAAGCAGCATTATCAGTTAGGGGTTGAAGCGTGAATAACTGAATAATGTCCAGTACAGTGAGTCTGTCCAGTCATTGAGCTTGAAACATTGTGTTGTACTTTGTGTGCACATGCATTCTGTACTCGACTATTGATTAAATGGTTAATATTTTTACATCTGGCCCTTTCACTTTATTTTTAAAATGACATCTGAGTATGTAATTACCTGACACAATTTGTGCGTTAAAATGACTTACACATTTATTGTGTTAAGTTTGACACAACGTGTGACATTTTTAACACATCTCTTAAATATAAACTGTCTTTCTCATGACCTCTGTCTATCTGACACTGATACTGGACTCTTTCCTTGAGGTTTGATGGATGTTTGTGACTCCTGAGTTTCTTCTTTTAGTGTTACTTTCACCTTTATTTGGCAGGACAGGAGAGAACTGACTGGAGGTTTATTCTGTGTTTGCAGCTATTATACTTTTACTGTAATGTTTTATCATCTATCAGGTTTTATTTAAGATGGCACAAGTCGGTAACACTTTATAATAATGGTCCATCATTAATTAAAATTGTGTCTAAACATAAGATTTACAGTTACAGTCACTCTTCAAGGACTATCTGGACCGTTATATTAAAGAGAAAAAGATGTTTACTAGCAGTTCCTGAAGAGTGACTGTAACACTTGAGTAATTACTGATGCTTTTTATGACTATATTTAGAGTAAAAAAAGACAACTGCTCACCCTCAGACACGTTAGTGTTGTGATTAGTAATTAATTAGTAATTCTTTATAATTTGTCATAATTACCTATTGGTTCTTAATGATGCCAATCTCATTAAGTAATTATTGATTATCTAATTATATCATACCTACTAACTATCGTAGTCCTCAATTCTATATTCCTTACTGATTAGTTAACATTAGTTAATAGTAGTAGCTGAAATGTTAATGAGGTAATACTCATTATTCCTGCAATACTTCCTGCATAATTACTTATTAATGACGGAGCATTATTATAAAGTGTTACCCACAAGTCTAGTTTTCTGGTCTCTGCTTCATCATTGCATCCTCACATAAGTTTGTAGGATTACTTATTTATACTTCAAAGCAATTTATGGTCATTTCAATTTATTTATTATATTTGTGTCATTGTACCCTTACGGAACGAAAATATATTTCCATATATTTATGATCAATATATTAAATGGAGTAAATATACTGAAAAATATACTATGTTCATATATTGTGTTAATATATTACAATATATATAAAAAATAAAGAATGGACATACATTTTCATACATTGAAAATGTGACAATATATTAACACTGAAAAATGTAATTATTGGAGTGTACTTAGAAAACATGTGGAAAAACATGTGCCTTAAATTTCTCAAGGATGTTCATACAAAGACACATAAAAGTGTGTTAGGACAATGATAGACTGTGTGTTTATCTGTAAATAAAAAATAAATAAATAAAAAAAAAGTTAAACATACTTAAGGTAATTGAGATTTAAAGGTGGTATCAGTGATTTCAGGCCCAAAAATATTTTTCTCACATTCATCTAATCTTTCCTAACGATCCGCTAGCTGCCCGCCCCATAAGCATGCCGTCAAAAAAACGCGTCTCTGTAGGCAGCCTAGGCTCTGAGATCTGCACACAAAAACAAATGGTTTAGCCAAACACTCAAAACCAAAACAAATAGTGTTCCAACCAATCACCGACAGGGGGAGGGTGTTGTAAGGTTTTGTGCTTGTGCACGGCTGCACGCAAAGTCAGAGCTGAAGAAAGAACCTCACAACACCCTCCCCCTGTCGGTGATTGGTTGGAACACTATTTGTTTTGGTTTTGAGTGATCATTGCTGATAATTTACTCACCCTGATGTCATCAAAGATATCCATGTCTTTCCTTCTTCATTCAAAAAAAATTTAAGGTTTTTGAGGAAAACATTCCAGGATTTTTCTACACAGAATGGACTTCAATATGTATATATATACACTGCTCAAAAAAATAAAATAAAGGGAACACTTAAAGGGATAGTTCACTTTGAAATTAATTTTTGATATGTTTTAGCTTACCTCAAGGGCATCCAAGATGTAGGTGTCTTTGTTTCCGCAGTAGTTTCAATTTTGATATTTTTAGGTCAAACCGTTCTTGTCTGTCAGTCATATAATGCAGGTCTGTGGTCACTGTCTCAAAACACAATTCCCCATCATAAGTACACATTGATGGCCTAAGACACGAAACGAGCGGTTTGTGTGAGAAAACGAACAGTATTTATATCGTTGTTATCTCTTGAAAACAGCACACGTCCAAATGATCTGACGGCGCGGGCGGGTATAGATATATACATAGATGTCGCCTTGGCTACTGCAGTTCATTGGAACGAAACCGTAGCCAAGGCGACATCTATGTATATATCTATACCCGCCCGCGCCGTCAGATCATTTGGACGTGTGCTGTTTTCAAGAGATAACAACGATATAAATACTGTTCGTTTTCTCACACAAACCGCTCGTTTCGTGTCTTAGGCCATCAATGTGTACTTATGATGGGGAATTGTTTCATTTGGACGATGGGGAATTGTTTTAATTTGGACTCTGTGCTTGTGTTTTGAGACAGTGACCATAGACCTGCATTATATGACTGACAGACAAGAATGGTTTGACCTAAAAATATAAAAATTGAAACTACTGCGGAAACAAAGACACCTACATCTTGGATGCCCTTGAGGTAAGCTAAAACATATCAAAAATTAATTTCAAAGTAAACTATCCCTTTAAATAACACAATGTAACTCCAAGTCAATCACACTTCTGTGAAATCAAACTGTCCACTTGCAACACTGATTGACAATCAATTTCACATGCTGTTGTGCGAATGGAATAGACGACCGGTGGAAATTATAGGCAATTAGCAAGACACCCCCAATAAAGGAGTGGTTCTGCAGGTGGTGACCACAGACCACTTCTCAGTTCCTATGCTTTCTGGCTGATGTTTTGGTCACTTTTGAATGCTGGCGGTGCTTTCACTCTAGTGGTAGCATGAGACGGAGTCTACAACCCACACAAGTGGCTCAGGTAGTGCAGCTCATCCAGGATGGCACATCAATGCGAGCTGTGGCAAGAAGGTTTGCTGTTTCTGTCAGCGTAGTGTCCAGAGCATGGAGGCGCTACCAGGAGACAGGCCAGTACGTCAGGAGACGTGGAGGAGGCCGTAGGAGGGCAACAACCCAGCAGCAGGACCGCTACTTCCGCCTTTGTGCAAGGAGGAGCAGGAGGAGCAGGAGGAGCCCTGCCAGAGCCCTGCAAAATGACCTCCAGCAGGCCACAAATGTGCATGTGTCTGCTCAAACGGTCAGAAACAGACTCCATGAGGGTGGTATGAGGGCCCGACGTCCACAGGTGGGGGTTGTGCTTACAGCCCAACACCGTGCAGGACGCTTGGCATTTGCCATAGAACACCAAGATTGGCAAATTCGGCACTGGCGCCCTGTGCTCTTCACAGATGAAAGCAGGTTCACACTGAGCACATGTGACAGACGTGACAGAGTCTGGAGACGCCGTGGAGAACGTTCTGCTGCCTGCTTTCATCTGCTTTCAGCTCCCTGTATGCACAGTAGCTACACGGTTTTAATATGTTAAATTTGAACATTTTTATAAAAACATTAGGCCTACTGTAATTCATCTAAAGTTTTCTTTTTTTTTCAGGTCCCAAAGCTTGTGGTATAGCTTCCTAGTGACCAGACTGACATATTACATGTGGAATTGTGCCAATACCTTCCTGTAATTCACCAAATTTTATTTTTATCAAATTCTTTTTTTTATATATATAGCTATAGCTGTCTGTCCATTAAGCCTTTTCCTAAAATATCTTCTTTCTTCATTATGTCCTCACCTTTCATAAAGTGATTAAATGGTGTATCACGATATATATTATATTTACTACAAATTTAAAAGCACATGATATACATTTTCAAATACACCACACACACTGCATAATCCATAAGTGCCAGTGTTGATTTCAATCGTGTGTGTCCTAATCTTAATCTAGACAGCAATACTTCTTTTCTCCCTGTGCTACTATACTGTCCCATCTAATTTTCTTATTCATTACCTTTTTCTTTAAAATCGATTTTGCTTCCTTTCCCCCACAGGTATTTAACATCTACCTCTCTCTTGTCCAGTGCTTGTGTTGTTTATCAGCAACCTCATTACCAGAGACCCCAACATGTGCTGGTAAAAATACACCATATTCCAGCCTCTTTTAATCTGTGTAATGATAAATACTTCCATTAATAAATCTTCTCTGTCTGATTTTGCATGGAATCTGAGCATATTACTTCTCTGCTTGGCCTGACTTGTTTAACCCACTGTAGTCCTATTATTATTATTATTATTATTATTATTATTATTATTATTATTATTATTATTATTAATATTATAGTGTTAACTCTGCCGTGTACACAGATAATTCATCTTCAAACTAATCTGTGTTTTAAATTTCGGAATCTAAACACCTATTCCAACCTTTTGACTCACAGGTTCCCTATAGGACCATCTGTAAATATTTGTAAAATTGAATAAAATGTGTTATTTAATATAGCATTCGTCTCTTTTCCTATATGTTCTTCTTTGGGCTTGTCTAGTACGCTCAAATCAACAAGCGGTTCAGGGACTTTCCATGGTGGAGTATCAGTAATCGGTACATCAGGACAGATATTGTCCATGCCACAATCCTTCGCCCACATCCCACTCTTCCATCCACAACTATTTCCTCCATCATATGAATATTCCCAGCACTCCTCTAATATTTTCAGAGTAAGATGATTTTTCACTGATTGTTGAAGATTCACCCAGTATGTCATTGCCAGTTTTTCCCTTCTAAGATCTAAGGGCATCTCTCCCATTTCCATTTCTACCCCAATTGCATCTACAGGGGATGTTTTAACTGCTCTTAGTGATCTGGATTGAATAATATCACATTTGGTTGCCGACCCATATACAATGCACCCATAATCAAAGCAAGACCGAATCAGTGCTTGATACATGCAGCAGTGCACTAGGACTAGCTCCACAATAGTAACTAGCACCTGCACATGCAATTTAAGATCTTATTACACTTTAATTCAATTTTACTAATATGAATTTTCCATGATAATTTTTCATCAAACCATAAACAAAGGTATTTAAAAACAGGTATTATTTAATGTTTTATCACACAACTTCAGATTTAAATGTTCAGTCCTCTTGTTCTTTGTGAATGACATATATTGTGTTTTTGAGACTGAAAATGTCAGACCCCGATCCAGTGACCATTCCTCCACTTCTTTAATCGACTCCTGTATGCCTTTCACTGTAATATTACGACTTCTTTTCCACACTGCTCCGTCGTCTGTATAAAGAGCTAACCATGTTCCGTTTTTTTTACTTTATCAAATACATATTTAAATTAAACAATATTGTGCTACTTGCACTACTCTGTTACAGCCGATTTTCACCTGAAAGTGCGCTCAAATAAAAAGTCTAAAACAGTTGTAAAATTATCCACCAATTCCAATTTTATTGAATTTATTTAGCAAAACTTCCCTCCACAAGGTGTCATAAGCTTTTTCTATGTCAAAGAAAACTGCAATCCTGTTTTATTTCATTATAAAAGCTTTTTTAACTTTAAATTTTCAAACAATACCAAAGCATCTGCTGTAGACCTGCTTTTCCTAAAACCACTTTGAAACACTGAAAACACTTCCTTTTTTTCAAGATGAAAGCAGGCAGCAGATCGTTCTCCACGGCGTCTCCAGACTCTGTCACGTCTGTCACATGTGCTCAGTGTGAACCTGCTTTCATCTGTGGAGAGCACAGGGCGCCAGTGGCGAATTTACCAATCTTGGTGTTCTATGGCAAATGCCAAACGTCCTGCACGGTGTTGGGCTGTAAGCACAACCCCCACCTGTGGACGTCGGGCCCTCATACCACCCTCATGGAGTCTGTTTCTGACCGTTTGAGCAGACACATGCACATTTGTGGCCTGCTGGAGGTCATTTTGCAGGGCTCTGGCAGTGTTCCTCCTGCTCCTCCTTGCACAAAGGCGGAAGTAGCGGTCCTGCTGCTGGATGGTTGCCCTCCTACGGCCTCCTCCACGTCTCCTGATGACGTGGCCTGTCTCCTGGTAGCGCCTCCATGCTCTGGACACTACGCTGACAGAAACAGCAAACCTTCTTGCCACAGCTCGCATTGATGTGCCATCCTGGATGAGCTGCACTACCTGAGCCACTTGTGTGGGTTGTAGACTCCGTCTCATGCTACCACTAGAGTGAAAGCACCGCCAGCATTCAAAAGTGACCAAAACATCAGCCAGAAAGCATAGGAACTGAGAAGTGGTCTGTGGTCACCACCTGCAGAACCACTCCTTTATTGGGGGTGTCTTGCTAATTGCCTATATTTTCCATCTGTTGTCTATTCCATCTGCACAACAGCATGTGAAATTGATTGTCAATCAGTGTTGCTTCCTAAGTGGACAGTTTGATTTCACAGAAGTGCGATTGACTTGGAGTTACATTGTGTTGTTTAAGTGTTCCCTTTATTTTTTTGAGCAGTGTATATTTAAAGATAGCAAAACAAATTGTTAGTAGACTATATTTGCTATCAGGCTTGGGAGGGCTACATTAAAAATGTATTCCGTTACAGTTACAAATTACTTCATAAAAAAAGTATTCAGTAACATTATCCAAGTACCACAATATGAAAGACTTCAAGGTCACATATAAATAAAGTCAAGCAAGAAGAAATATTATTACAGTTTTTTTCAATCGCTAACAAGCGCTTACCCATACTTCAGATACTTTTTCTAAACTCTTAACACAGACTCACACCTACAAAACACAATTGGCCAAATGGTTAATTGTCTTCTCAAAAACACATTTAGTTAAATATATACTAACTCTTCATTTCAAAACAGAACACATGTTTCTCTGCACACACTAACTTTACCAAAACACTGGAAATCTGACTCAAAATGAAAATTTTCTGTCAAAGAATAACACTTGTTTTCACTTCACAAGGTACATGCACTCAATCAAAGTACACCAGGTTTCAAAATACTGGCTATTGTTGACATTACTAAAACTGCATGGACTTTTATGCATGGACAAAAACCCCCACAAAATTACTGTATCTAATCTCTGCGATCTTCAGGGTTAGGCCACATGTTTTCATCAAGATCACATCTGATATCATCCAAGGCGATGCACCTGGGATAAAACTGCTTGGTATGTCGGATCCACCCTTGGAGCCAGCATCCATGGCTTCAAGGAGGGACATCTGGTCATGTGGCTGATGGTCATAAACCTTCCACCTTCACATTACATTTCGTCCAGGTCGACGCCTTTTGGCCAGATTGAATCCTGCCTCATCTGTAAATGAATTCATGAGGGGCCTGGCTGGCCTCCAATTCCATAACTCTCAAAACAAAGTTTATGTAAATCATGTCATTACTGTATACTATACTCTAACCTACTACCTACTAATACTGTAACCTATTACTGTGTAGGTTACCTACTTGCAAAGTGCAAAGCTTACACTGTAAAAATGAATACGCTATATTTACTCAATAAAATTGTGGCAACAGATTACAAGCAATATTATTAATTAAATTGAACAAATTAGAATTGAGTAATAATTCATCAAATTAATTCCTTAAAAGGTAACCATTTAAAATGAGTAAAATTTTTATTGGCAACATTGAAGACACCTGATGTTAACAAGCAGAATCACTGAAGGAGAAAACCGTAATTGTAAGTCACCGTTATGGTGATCGGTGTTTGTTTTAGTTGGGCTGTTGACCTTAAATCATTATCTTTAGATTTTGTTTGGCTGCTGTACATGAGTTATAACAGCCAGATGAACAACGAGAAAAGGTGATCTGAAGGTGTTGGTTGTGTTTTAACATAATCATTATTTCACAATCATTTGACCTGATTCTCTGAACTCATATAGTTAAAAATAATATTATACTGTAGAGGGACAGAGCTGCTATAATTAATTATCTAAAATATTATCTAATATACAAAAAAAAATTGATTTCGTTTTAAAATACACAGACATCAAGAATCAGCCTGTGAATCTCAACAATGGTGACATTTATAAAGCATGTTGCAGTGCATTCTGGGTTCCACCAATCAAAACTCATTCATGGCTCCCATCATGCATTGCTGCATGAATATATAATGAGCTTATGATCAGAGGTGATCTGTTTGTCACCATTGCTGAGATTCATACGCTAAATCTTGATGCCTGTGTGTACCTACATTAAAAAAAAGTTTTTTTTTTTTTTGTTATCATTTGAATTTCATTGAAAAGGCTAAACATATTATGCTGTACAAGGACAGTGCTGCTATAATTAATAAAATAAACACAACTCAGACATTGGGCTCTGTATGAGTTCAGCGATTCAGGTGAAATAATGATTGTTAAAACACAATCAACACCATCAGATCACCTTTTCTCTTTGTTCATCTGGCAGTTATAACTCAAATACATCAGCCAAACAAAATTTAAAGTTGATGGTTTAAGGTCAACAGCCCAACTAAAACAAACACCGATCACCATAACGGTGACTTACAATTACGATTTTCTCCTTCAGTGATTCTGCTTGTTAACATCAGGTGTCTTCAATGTTGCCAATAAAAATTTTACTCATTTTAAATGGTTACCTTTTAAGGAATTACAGTTTTTCTCGATTGTTTACACACATTTTCTGGTACTTGAGACACAATGACCACAACATGTAACTCATTCACCAACCCCCTGAACCAATTCTGCTAAACTACAAGCACAATTCCTGCTTTACACTCAAATTGCAGGTCTAAAACACACTTTTTTCAAAACACTACACACAATTCTCTGCTTTTGGCACAATTTTCATGCAGAAAATCTCTTGTTTTCACAAGGAACACACTGCCATTCAAATATGCACACTGACTCATCACATGGGCAAACACCCGTCACACAGTTTTACAATTAGCAATCAGAGCTTAAGCATAAAAGGGCAACAGGTGAGCTCTTCAATGGAGCAATGGATGCCAACATTGGAATTTTTTTTTTTTTTACTGTAACTGTATACAGTAAATTCTTCTGTTGTTTTGTATGTAGACCACTGTATGTACAACTTTGTGTTGGTTGGGATGTACACTGTGTACATTGTTTTTGTGGGAAAAATAAAATATATTTGTTACTGTGTATTTGTGTGTTCTGAGTATAAAAACAATATTCTCAAATATTTTACAACACACTTATGTATGTACTGTCTGTAGTAAGTGTAACACTGAACAAAAAAAGGCCTAAGTCATTATGATGAATGGAGAAGAAGTGTTTTCCATTCATCATAGTGTTTTACACTGAGCACATCAGTGTTCAACTGGTTCTTATAAATGTCTATTCATATGATGGTTTGTGTGTGTCATTTGAAAACAAAATACCATTTTGAGAGGAAATAACATTGTTTTGAATGTAAAGTTTCATTTTGCAGGAGAATTGAGGGGTTTTGCCCATTGTGTGTGTTTTTTTGGATTTGTGTGTAGAGTTCTGAGAATATGAGGCATGCTTTCAGAAAATGTGTGTAAACAATCGAGAAAAACTGTAATTTGATTAATTATTACTCAATTCTAATTTGTTAAATTTAATTAATAATATTGCTTGTAATCTGTTGCCACAATTTTATTGAGTAAATATAGCGTATTCATTTTTACAGTGTATAGAACTGGACATTGAATTGAATATACAGTACACTATACCTGGACATATTGTCGTTGTAGCTCCTTGACTCTCACTGATATATTGTTTTTGAACTGATATCATTGCAGAAGCAGAGGTTTTTATAAACTTTCATATTGTAAAATATTAGTACAATTTGAAATAACTGATTTCTGTTTAAAAATATGTATGTCATGTAATAAATTGTGTAAAATGTAATTTATTCCTGTGATGAAAAGCTGAATTTTCAGCATCATTACTCCAGGAAGATGCATATGGACTCGAAAAGCTTGTTTCTTCATGACATTGTTCAAAAGCAACACATTTTGCTAGCAATCAAAATCACATTTTGCTAAAATCATGAAATTTACAAAAATGGTAAAAGTTAATGTAAATGGTAAATAAATAAATGCAGTCCATACTGTATCTAAGGTTTGGAATATTGTTTTTGCTATTGTGGGATGTTGTGTGTTAACATTTGTAAATACTACAAAAACAATCCATCATTTTGTTGGGAGGTATAGCTTGTCTGTTAAGAAAATGTAAGCATTATGGAAATGTGTTCACTGACTGCATATTGTGTGAAAACGACAAGAAATGTGTGAATGGTATGGCCACAAAAGACCGATGCTGTGCTAATTGTGTTTAGAGTTTTGAAAATGTGAACACTGATTGGACAAACGCTTGTTAGCGACTGAAAAAAACTGTAAAAAAAAAAAAACTTTTATTATTAAGAATTTAGTCCAGTGTACAATATTTGCAAAATATAAACTATTTAAGAAAATGTCATACAGCTGTAAGTAACTATATTGTAGCTAAATGCTCAGTTAATATGAAACCAGAATTTACACTACAGAAATGAAACTGAACAAGCTCGGATCAAACATTTCTGTTCATGTTTGTTCTGCTTTAATGTTTAGCATGTTGGTTAGTTTTAAAACCTATAAAAACTAAGCAATCATGTCTCATTTACACAACTTGGGAACAAACAGCCCTGAATATATATTTATGTAAAGGGCTATACAGACATCTAGTGGCTACAGTATGGTATTACAGATTTTTTTTGTTTTACTTATAACTAACACGTACAAGGAAAAAATAAAAACATTATTATTATTTATTATTTATTATTTAATATATTAAAACAAAAATTATACACAATCTACATATTAGTTTATTTTAAATTAGGCCAACATGTTGACTAAAACCATGATCTTTCTTAATTTGCCTGACTGAACATGGGGCGTTGGCAGTGGGAGTTCCCCTACGTTACCTAGACATCGAAACCCCGTTAAAGCTGCATTCAGTAGTTTCGGGATTTCTTCGCTGTATTCTCGCTTTTTGCTCGCAGGTTTCTCTCTAGAGCTCCCCCCACAGCTTCGGAATAGATATTTGACAACACTGTTGTAAAAACTCGTTGGTGATTCTCAGACACCAGAGGCTAGTAGATCAACGACATCAAAGCAGATGGGACATTCTTTAAAACGTCTTCTTCATTCAGGTTCGGACAGCGTGAGGGAGCGCAATAATGACAGCATTTTAGCAGATTTATTTTGGCCGTAAAGCAATTGTTTACATCGCGAGACCTGATATCACGCGATACTTCCTGACGCGGCGGCCGGCGGCCCGCCGGCTCAAAGTTGCAAGTGCGTATTTTCCGCTCACGGGCACCAGGGGTGTGCGAAACGACCACCATTCAACCCGAAATAAGAATATAACCATTCCAATGACTCCGAAGCTGTTCAGTTAAGGTAAAAAAGTTACTTAGTTCACCTTTAAGTGAGAAGAGTACTAAAGCATACTAAAAACTCTCCTAATTTCTACAGATTACATCATTGCTAGAAAACCAGAGGTTCCAAAAATGATCTTGCTAGGAGAAAATTTTGATTTTCCTGATCGCGACATTTGCATTTTAAGGTGTTTTGAAGGCCAAAAAAATGGACAACAGTAGCTTTAAAAGCATGTCAGTGGGCAGTAGCATGAAGTATTTTATCAGATAACAGATTCTTAAACATGATGTCGCAATGAATGATCCACACTACAAAATGGAAATGCAGAATGTTTATGCTTATTGTTGACAATACACAATCATATATTCGAAATGGGAATGGGCTAGAAATCACTGTTCTCGCGATCGCACGATAAACATTTCCACAATTTTGAAACATTTTAACGAGACAGAGCATTGCATTCACTTATCTGTCAGTCGAAGAGAACAGGTAAAAGACATTCACTTTTAAATGTAAAAGACTACTTTTACACACACTGTTAGACCTTACCAGGTTTTTTTACAGTAAAATACTGGCAACACTGTTGCCAGTAATTTACTATTAATTATACAGTTCTTTACTGTAAACTGTATGTTACTGTAAAAATACACTAAATTAAAACTCAAGTTAACTCATTTCACTTGCAGAACCCGACCTCCTTAAATTGACCAACTGTCATTTAAATGTATTAACTAAAATTTATAATGTATTAATAACGTGAGCAAAGTTTCTTTCATTTGAAACCACAACAAAACTTTAGATAAATAAAGAGATTTCCACTGGACCAGCAACTACACAATCACCGCACGTTAAATAAAGCAACATGTAGCATATCATCAATGTTTGTAGATCTTCTCCTGGACTGAAGCACAGGCTCTACTCTTCTGCACAATGGTGACCCAAAAAAATAAATCTTACAGTAAAATACTGGCAACAGTGTTGCCAGTATAAACCTGTTTTATAACTTACAGTTTATTACTGTTAAAATACATTTTGTGGGTGTGTTTTATCTTACACTGTTAACCCTTTCAACCCCACAGGAAAATCCACACTACAAAGAGTAAAAAGTAACATTGACGCAGTGTTGCAGTGAGATAATTAAGTGAATAAGTAAGTGATTGATGAGCATTAGTGATGAACACCTGCTGTTAATAAGCAGAAAGAGGAACACAAGAACTACAACTGACTTCCAGCCATTACATATTATTACACTTATTATTAACCAGTATGACTTAATCCTCAGTCAAAAGTGTTTCATTAGCACCACTGTGAAACCACAGCAATACATTACAATGACTCTTTTTTTTTTTAAACCAAAGAAACAGAGCTACACTTTCTTTTAGAAACACATAGATATCACAATTTAGCACATGAATCTCATCAATGGTGGCAATATTTTTTTTTTACATTTTTATTCATGCAGCAGTGCATGCTGGGAGTTTTATACAATCCTGGAACCCAGCATGCATTGCGACATGAAACTTTTGATTGCCACCATTGTTGAGATTCATGTGCTGATTGTTGATGTCTGTGTGTATCAGAGTTGTATAGTCCAGGGGTCAGAAAGTAGAAGTCCTGCCATATGTTTATTCCACCCATGAACTCAGTCAACTGATTTCTATCTCCTGGCTGAAAAATGGCTAATTAGCAAATCCAGGTGATTGGAACAAAATTCTGAGCAGGACTTTTACTTTCTGAACCTGGACTTTACACCTCTGAAGAGAACAGAAAAAGAGACGAGCAGAAACACAAGAACTACAACTGACTTCAGAGACAGCCTTAGATGAAATCAACTGAAGAGAAAAGAAGACATTAAATCTGTGAAGATCTCAGCAGAGGAGGATTAAACAACTCCACAAACAGCATTACCAGCTTCACTTATTACTAACCAGACTGACTTTATTTCTGTTAGAACTCCTTATTGAGATGTGTGTAATTTGAAGTCACCATAACAGTGATTAGCGTTTCCATTAGTTGGGCTTCTTAACTCTTATTATGCTATTTGTCTTTTTTGGCAGCTATGTCAGTGTGTTTGTCAAATACATTTGCAGCAGCAAAGAAAGCTAAGTTAAATCCGGGCAGGTGATATTGGTTACCAGTTTGTTACCTGTTGATGGCTTTGTAATCATAATGATTTTGTCTGAATCACTGATGTAATTTGTATAATACAATTTTGTTCAATTAATATCATAAACCCTGTGTTACTGCAGCATGAGATCAAGCAGTATTATACCTATCAATTAAAATATTTTAACAAAAATTGTACCTACAGTGTGACACACACACTTATCAACAATCAGCGTATGTGTCTCAACAACGGTGACAATCAAAAATATTCAGATAAACTGATCAACTCTGAACATTACAAAAAAGCTACTAAATGTCACTACAAAAACAACAGCAAAAATAAAAGCAAATATTTAAAATTAAACAAAATAATAGGACAATTCAGCTGCAAAATTTATGTTGCAATGCATGCTGGGAGTTTTATACTATGCTGGTACCCAGCATGCATTGCAGCAAGGTACTTTTGCTTGTCACCATTGTTGAGATTCATACGCTGATTGTTGATGTTTGTCATAGTAAATTAACATTTAGTGATCAAGTTTATAAAATTCTTCTGAATAATTCTTATAGTACTGCTGTGTCTCATACTGTAATAACTCAGGGCTTGTGATATGAAAATATTAATGAAACACAATTGTTAGATTTGAAAATCATCAGTAGAGCAGGATACTTCATGATGATTATAAAACATCAACAGGTAACCATCATCATCTGATCTCATTTCACTTCAGCTTTCTTTGCTGCTGCAAATGTGTTTAACAAACACACTGTCACAGCAGCCAAAAAAGACATAATATATAATAAGAGTTAAGAGCCCAACTAATGGAAGCACTAGTCACTGTTATGGTGACTTTAAATGAAACACAGAGTTAAACCTCTGTTAATTCTCAATAAAACTTTTGTAGACGTCTGACAGAAATAAAGTCAGTCTGGTTAGTAATAAGTGAAGCTGGTAATGCTGTTTGTGGAGTTGTTTAATCCTCCTCTGCTGAGATCTTCACAGATTTAATGTCTTCTTTTCTCTTCAGTTGTTTTCATCTAAGGCTGTGTCTGAAATTCCTATTTTTTTGGCTTTGATAAGGTCCAGTTCTGGTTTATTTCTTTACTCTTGGCTGACATGTAGTCAGAGGTGTAAAGTCCAGGTTCAGAAAGTAAAAATCCTCCTCAGTATTTTGTTCCTATCACCTGGATTTGCTAATTCAGACAGGAGACAGAACTAATTAGTGAAATCAGCTGACTGAGTTCATGGGTGGAATAAACTATGGCAGGACTTCTACTTTCTGACCCCTGGACTATACAACTCTGGTGTGTATCTGAGTCAAGCAGGAGTTAAAAATGTTTTAATGCACTCTATGATTACAATATTCTTCAGAAGACCTGATTACAGAAATATTGATTTCATGTTGTAGATTCACGGATATATGCAAGCCATGAAATACCCATAAATTCAATGAATATATACTGAAAAAATCACTGTTAAAGCAGTCAGACAGAGATGAATGGTAAGAAGTGCAGGGACAAGAGACCAACTAAAGCAAATACTGATCTCCATCATGGTGACAACACATTTTATTATTAACTAAATCTCTGTTAATTCTCAACAAGAACTTTTGTACATGTATGAAAGAAATAATCGTAAACTGGTTTGTAAACTGGTTTCACACTCAGTGTTGCTGGAAGTCAGTTGTAGTTCTTGTGTTTCTCTTTTTTCTGTTCTTGTTTCTCTGTCCTTCAGTGATTCTGCTTATCAGGTGTTCATCAGTGTCTCAATTCACTCTCTTCTTTCATTCACTCTGTCAAGGGGACTATAGTGAACTAATGTAGGGAATAGTGAATGAGGGTATAGGGTGTGATTGGGAAAACAGCCTCTGAGTGTTGACTTTGAGAGTTGTTAATTCACAGTATATTCCTGTAATCTATTTTTGTTTTCTACGGTATATTACTGTTTTAATGGAAAATGGTATGATATTGTCAGAATTTGGCCTTTTTTTACAGCAAGGGTTAACAGTGCAGGTAAAAGACTACTTTAGTCTTGCAAGTATCTGTTTTCATTTTGACGTGCTAATTTTTTTATCTAAATTATTTGTTGTTGTTGGAATCGTGACATTTCAGTGGGTAACAGTGTACAGTGAACTGTAACTGTTTCCATGTGCCCTTAAACTTGAATTATCTGAATTCAAAGGGGTAAACATGAAACATGTGCAACCTATTATAATGTGTTATGAAAGCCACAAATATATTTTACTCTTTTCTTTAGATCATTATGATATGAATTATGACTTTTTAACTTGGCAAGTTTATTTGTATAAAAAATAAAGATGAAAAACTGCACTCTCAAGGTATAATTTCATAAATGTATTGTAACCATGTCCACACAGACGCGTTTCGGCCTAAGCCATGGCTTAGGCCGAAACGCGTCTGTGTGGACATGGTTACAATACATTTATGAAATTATACCTTGAGAGTGCGGTTTTTCATCTTTATTTTTGATAATATTTTTACTACTCGCACCCATAAATGATTTGGGAGTCGAACGCGCCTGTTCTCAATATAAGTTTATTTGTATAGCACAATTCAACAGCAAGGCAATATAAAAATACAATATAAGAAAACAATTAAAAATACTTTAAAATACTTAAACAAAAACAAATAAAACCGAATAGCAAAAGTTACAGTGCAGTGTAATAAAATAATAATTTTTCCAATTAATAAAAGGTAGTGGCAATTTAAACATATAAGCTAAATGTTAGCCTTAACTTTAAATACGTTTTCTTGGAGTTTGTTCCAGATACTGTATATGGTGCATAAAAACTGAACACTGCTTCTATTTAGTTTTGACTCAGGGAGTCTGGGACAGAAAGCAGACAAGCAGAAGATCAGATATGTACTTTGGTCCTAAACCATTCAGTGCTTAAAACAACATGAGTATTTTGACAGATAACACTTACATTTACAGGCAGCACGATATTCACATAAAGGAATAAAAGCAGCTTTCCCAATTGTTCTAATGCAACACGATACTAAACATGTGACGTGTTTAATTATACTTGCATGTACATAAAGAAATAAAACCAATTCATCATTTATTCACTGTTGAGAATAAAAAACCTTTACAGTTATGTAAGTTATGCCTAGCTATACTTGTTTAAAATATTTTATTTTGTCATTCTTTATGTTCATTAAGTTAATTTCCAACATTTTTTATTATAATCTTTATATATTTTTTATTGTATTTATAATATTTTATTTTCATAATTGTAATTGTATAATTAATAAATGTTTGCAATGTAAAATGCATAATTGTATATTTTTCTCATTTGTTATTATCTTAAGTTGTTAATTTATATATTGTTCTTAATAAAAGTTTTATATTTATTTATGTTTTTTTTTGGGATGGATTGTCATGTGTGTGTTATATTTGAGTAAACAAAATCCTTAAGTTCTATTTTGTTGTCTATTATATGTAGTTAATCATTTGCTGTCTATTTGATGACTATAGTCTATTCTTAGGCTACGTTTAGACGTCTATTAAATTTTCACTGACAGCCCAAATTCAGCCTTGGTTTAGCCTAGACTAATATTCACTTTCTATTAGACGTATATAGTTGTTCAATAGTGGTCTAATTGACATCTAGTCTATTATTGTGCTACGTTTAGACGTCTATTAAATTTTCACTGACAGCCCAAAATTAGCCTTGTTTTAGACTAGACGTCAGGGCTGTGTTTGTAGGGCTATTAGACGTCTTTTAAACACAGAATTTCTTGCTGGGCAGGGGAAAAAAGGTCATCAACGTACATTTTTCGTCATAGTTTTCGTTAACGAAATTAATTAACACTTTTATTATTATTATTATTTTACAAAATTTGAGTCACTATTCAAATTTAGCTTTTGAGGCTTTCAGGGGGTCTCATGGCTTAATCGGGGGAGTTTGAGCCCCCCCAGAAAAATGAATGGGAGTCAATGGGAATGCTAACGCAAGTGAAGTTCTGCTACAAGATGGCGGCACGCGGCCGGCTTCAACTTCCGGTCGATGGATTACCCGCCTGGTATGCACCAGCACACGTGAGTCATTACTGGCAACAGAACCAGGAACTACTGTATAATCAAGCAGCGCTTAATGTTCTGTTATTATGCCAAAATACTGATTTATTTAGTTTTAAATGAAACCATTGTAATCCTGAAAGTATTTCCCCCTTTTTTTTTAATTAACTATAATCTTATTATTAAGTTTTTTTCATGTAACTGTAACAGCTACTGGATTTTTGCATTCTGATGCAGGGTTCTCTAATTCAATAACAGCTCTGCAATGTTTTACATGTAAAAATTGTATTGTAGAGCTCTGTAATTAAAAATGAATGGAAGTCAATGGAGACATATGACTAGTTAAAATTAATTGGTAGAGCTCTCTGATTGTAATTGTTACTAGTAAGAATTAAATTATTTTGCTCTCAAAGTAAAAATACAATTATGATGAGTAACACTGGGAACATTTTAAGCTAAAATGACTTGCCATGCTAGGATTCGTTTGTTGAGTTTGGTGATGACGGTGACGTCACAAACCCCGCCCACACAGACTCCTACCTGCTTTGTTGCAGGAAATGACAAACCTCGACATGCAGGTATCACTTTTACTGTAAATACACTCTTTGTGGAACGTAATTTAGTATGTAAATATGATATAAAGCACAAAATGAAGATTTTTGTGTAATTGTAACTGTATGAGCTGCAGAAATTGTTGGTTTCACTTTCACATGGAACCAAAACTCAGTCTAAGATTGTGCGTCAAGAATCTGTATATTTTAAGTGCAAAATGTGCAATTGTATTCAGTTGTTATGAAGTGTAAAGGTACATCGTTATATACACACTTTTATTAAAAAAAATGTCCATGTTGCTAAACAAATTTCTCAAATGACTCTTGTGATTTTCACAATACACATTTCACAGCAGCTTTACAGAAAGTGCATACATCCATATTACAATTTAGAGTGATCTTTTATCAGAGGAAACTGTCTAAGTTATGTATTTCAGAAATGTACATATAAAAAATCACAGTTAGCTAAAAATGTATTAATTTAAACAATGTATTTGTTTAAACAAGCTCATTGAAGCAATGAATACTTGTTAACAAATGATTATGACATTTAGAAAATATGTTGCATGTTATTACTATTTATGTTATTAAGTTACTATATCTTTGAGCAAATAAGTGTAATAATATGCTCATATACAAAGAAACACCCCAAAACAATCATTCAGTTTTTATCAGAATAGCAAATCATGTAATGTGTGTGTTTTGGAGAAAAACAACTCCCATACAGAATAGTTTTAAACAGCGGCATATTAAAGTATTGTCATATTAAAATAAATGTTGCGGTGTGGTAACATGATCTTATTAGTGTGTGTTATTGAAATAATATCATTATAATCTCTCACAGGACGATGAAGAGACAGACGTCAGGAGTCAGAGAAGATGATCCACTGAAGACTGAAGGAAAGAACAGAATATCAACATGTCCAGCAGAGAAAGCAGAGGTCAGAGATTATGAATGATACTAATAGCTGAATGAACATCAGTCATATCAGTCATCTCTTTTAGGTATCTCTTTTTGTTTCAAATCGCTCTCTGTCCACACTAGTGTTTTCGAGCGTTTTCCAAAAGTTTCTCATCCACACTGAAACGTCGGAAACCGCAAAATTCACCTCACAACACATGCTTAAACCCTCATAAAAGCTCACTGAGACGATACAGACGAGTATTACCTCTCCTGGACGCTATGGGGAAAACTCCTTTTTCTCTGTTTATTGAAGCCTTTTATTCAATAACGCAGTGCTACTGCACAGCCATAACAGTGCTGAGATCTGTGCGAGCTTATTGGCTGAGTAGTGGAACTGAATGAACCTATGGCGATGCGGCGTACCTGCGCGAGCCAATCCCAATGCCTGCGCATCCCGCAGAACCCGCCAGAAGGGGCGGGGCATCTGCATATGAGCAGCTGGTCTCACAATAGGAATCAGGTTTAATTCGACTGAAGCGACGGACACCAAGTCGTGTAGCGCCATAGCATGGCCGTCTATGCAATACTCGTTCCCGTTATCTCAGGGAACCGAAGTTACGTCAGCAACCGAGGTGTCCCCTTTCGAAACGTTTACTCGTATTGTGACTGCTAGACACTATGGGCAACCAGTCCAATCACGCCGTGCTATGTTTAAGCATAAAAACATTTTCCTGAGCTGCAGAATGAGCCTCCTGAGAGGTAATAGTGGGTTAAGCTCACTCAGAGGTCAAACCAGTCAGTATCTGGTGTTACTACCATTTGCCTCACGAAGTGCAACATATCTCCTTCACATAGAGTTGATCAGGTTGTTGATTGTGGCCTGTGGAATTTTGGTCCACTCCTCTTCAATGACTGTGCGAAGTTGCTGGATATTGGCAGTATCTGGAACACGCTGTCGTATACGCCGATCCAGAGCATCCCAAACATGCTCAATGGTGAGTATGCTGGCCATGCAAGGACTGGGATGTTTTCAGCTTCCAGGAATTGTGTACAGATCCTTGCAACATGGGGCCATGCATTATCATGCTGCAACATGAGGTGATGGTCGTGGATGAATGGCACAACAATGGGCCTCACAATCTCGTCACGGTATCTTTGTGCATTCAAAAAATAAAAACCTCATAAAAATGGGAGCAAAAAAAGTATTGCGTTTATAATTTTGTTCAGTGTAAGTTCTTATTGAAAATTAACCCTCTGGGGTCTGAGGTGTTTCCTGGCCCTGGAGGTGTTCTGACATGTGCTGACATTTGTGCTTATTTCTGTTACTTGTGACATTTTCATGGCTAAAGTCTGATTACACTGTATTCAGCACAAACTCTGCTACAATAATATATCAGCAGCACTGAATCTGAAGCGGTTTCACACTCAGACTCATAACAGGAAGATTTAAGAACATCAAGCGTCCGACTGTACTGGCCGTGGACCTACAGTACAGTCAAGTCAAGTGAAAGCAAATCTGCAAATTAATTATTTTGTTTGCCAGCGATGAAGATCTTTATTAGTTGAACATCTTCGTATGCTGTCTGAATGAATGATTCCACAGGATGATACATTCGATTTCATTTCATTCAGGTAATACATTTTACAACCAAACAGATTATATACACATCATTTCTAGCTGTTTGATTCCAATACGGTAACCTATTCAAATCTTTCTTAATTAGATCATGTAATGTGGAAAAAATAAGACAAAAACTGTAGATGAAATATTGTTTAAATAGACAGAAAAGAGTTAACCCTGTATGGCATGACTTTTTTGTTTTTTGGGGAAAAAAATCTTTCACCCCATTTTTTGGGAGCTTGGGGGTCCCTGATAATATATCCATCATAAAATGTGCCCCACCCCACCCCTGAACCAGATATTGGTTTGTGCTACGTGGGTACTATTGTTGCTTTGTGCAACAATGTGCTACGAGGGTACTAAAACTCAAAGGTTTTCTACATAGTTGGTATAGGGAAAACATGCAATATGTGTATTAGAAAAAGTTTCATTTTGACAAACATCAATCACAAATGGTCACAAAATCACACTACATACTCTCTCTCTCTCTCTCTCTCTCTCTCTCACTCTCACGCACACACACACACGTTACTTTGCTGACTGACCCCTAACTGACCCCTGACCTCCTAACTGTGTCTCAAACCTGATTCAGGGATCCACTCTTCCTGACTTTCCTCAAGCTCACTGTCCTCAAGCTCACTGTCCTCACTCTCAGAAGGAATGACCCTAACCATGTTTCTTTCACCCATAAAATGTTCTTGTGTCCATTTCCTGCAAGTATCAGTACATCGCAAAAACACTGACTGTTGATTCGTTCAAGTCATGTCAGAAAGATTGTAATTACAAGTTGAATGCACATGAACATCACCACAAAGTCGTAATTACGAGTGGGAAGCAATGGCGGAAGAAAATAGTTTTCAATCATGATAAATTTAATTCTAAATTCCGACAGTACAATTTAGTTTGTGTACGTATTATGTGTACTGTTAATGAAACACTACTCATTTAGCCAGTTTATGAGCTGATAGGCATGAGTGACCAAACTACATTTCCCATCATTCTCTGTGGCAGTATAATAATAATAATAATAATAATAACAACAATAATAATGAAACATAAATTATGACACATAATGCGTATTATTTCAGTTTTCCGAACTTGTAAAAACAAACTTCCCAGAAGAACTTGAATGCACCATTTGGTCCTCCTAACCCTATGATATTGCCTGAACAAAAGCGGTCTAACTGCACAGTGTTGCCCTGAGGCAACGAACAAAAAAACACAGTTTTAGTATATAAATAAAAACAAAATAAATCTTTAAACAATCAAACATACTTATTTACATAGTGATGCACATGCATATATTTTTTAATATAAAGTTATTTTAACTTAAACGTGTTAAAAAGTGATATTTATCTTCCTAATTGGTGGCACTGTGTACCATGTGGCTTTGCTTCATGAAAGGACTACTCCACCCCCAAACAAAAGGTCACACCCACTTCAGCCCCTCATTTCATTGAACAGACATGTCAGGGGATATTATATAGGCTATTTAAAAAAATATATTAAAAAAATTAAAGGGCGGTGTGAGGTCCAAAGGGTAGTTTGTTGCCTGAGGGCAACACCATGCCATAGAGGGTTAACAGAAAGCCTAATGCTAGCTTCATTGACTTAGCTATTTTTATTGACTAAAATGCAAACTAAAAAAGACAAAAAACTATGCAATATTTATAGCCTAGCCTATATTATAGTAAACCTCATCACTTACCAATAGGGGGTAAGCCCTGAATCATGGAAATAACTTCAGAGGTTGAGTAGCTTTTCGATCTTCTTGATGCACCTGCCATCTTGAAAAGTTTGTAAAATTGCCTAAGTCTTATTGCCTTTTGACTTAGGCAAAATAAAACGGCCTAAGTCACACACTTGACATAGGCGATTATACTATAGGGGTAGAATTGCATGATCTGTTCAACTGAGGATGTGGGCGATTTTACCAGAGGTGGCCAGCATCATAAGGAGATGACTTATGCAAAAAAATCATTTTTGTAAAAAAATGACTTAGGCAATTATTTTAGGAAGGTGACGATATGTTACTTCAAATGTTTCCATTCGTTATGATGATATGAAATGAGATTAGAGAAAACCATGAAGCCTAATGTTTGGTGCGTTTTGCTTTTCAAACACACAACGTGTTTTGAATATGAAACATTCAAACGCACGGCGCTCCAAAATATGAAACATTCAAACGCACGGCGCTCCAAAATATGAAACATTCAAACGCACGGCGCTCCAAAATATGATACATTATGGTTACCATATTACTAGGGGTGTAACGATACACAAAACTGACGGTTCGGTACGTCCCACGGTTTTGACATCTCGGTTCGGTTCGGTTCATTTAGGTGGAGTGGGGGGTTTAGAAAGCTAAAATTGCTTCTTTTTTTTTTAAACAGTGCTTTAATGAACAAATTGTGTCCTTGTCTTTAAATTAATTCAATTACAAGTAAACGTTTCGCAAGGATAAAAAAAATGATCTGCTAATTCTGTAAACTATATAGGAGCCCTTACTTTACATTACTATAACATTAAAGCTTAACAACAGAGCCTAGACTTTTAGCCTAAATTCAGTTGCTATTTATTTTTAGATATAATAATTAGGGATGTGCACGAATATTCGAATTTTCGAATATTCGATCTGTAATTATTATTCGAAAAATAAAATACTATTCGAATTTTATCGAATTTATGAAGCCGTAAATACTTTGCGGGTCGTAAATGCAGTGAATCCCTGATAAATCCAAAGCACTAACTCGCAGTTATAATTAAATGCACTGGGTGGCACTGTGGCGCATGTTTAACAAGTTGTTTGTATTTTATCATAATGTCGTCGTCTGCCTCGCGAAGTTTGGAATTACTAGTCGAAAATGAGGTTACTAAATGATTTTACAAAATGGAATTACTTTTGATCAAATTAATTAATTAATCTGGAGTTATAATATCATCACCACAATGAGAAATCACATGAAATCCAAACAGCAGCAGTCGACTGAGGACAGACAGCTGTCCATCACTGCATCACGACTGCAGGTAAGCGCAGCTGTAGTGCGAGTGATCCGAGATGATAACTTATCTAATAGTAAAATGATTTTGAGGTATATTCTTCCTTTAAGTTTTCTTTGAGAGAGAGGTTTAAAAACAGAAAACGCAAGGTGCTGTTAGAAACTTAGAACTAGAACACCGTTATCTTTGTTTCTCTGAAACGTCTGTCAGCGCAGCGCGTTTTCTCACTCGAGCATAAATTGCTCGCGGCGTCCCTCCATGTGGATATTATTGTTTTTCTCAACATAAACGTGAAATAATATAAACACGATAATCATATGCTGACTCGAGTGTATGTGTACGTTCTGTACGATAACTGGCGCAATCTGCTACTCTGCTTTATTAGGCGTTTTTTTCCGTTCGCGCTGCTTGAGCTTATATCCTTTTGTTTTTATATTTTTTTTACACATAGGCCTAGCCTACTGTTTAATGTTTTCAACTAAAAGAAAACTTTAACATGTTGTAAGCTTGTTGTGTATATTGCCTAATCGTAAGCTTCTTCAGAAATGGCGAAAAAAAAAAACTTAAAAAATAACGTATTTTTCGTTAAACGTCATTTAAATAAACGAATATTCGAATATTCGAATTTTATGAGCCCGAATATTCGAATGCAATATTTTTGAAAAATGCCCATCCCTAATAATAATAATCAACACTCAAGTAACAAATTGTATGAAAACATGTAAACTGCATAAGGCAGTTTTTACATTAACATTTTTACTCTAATTTATTATTGAAATCTAATCATTTAAACAGTTGCTGTAATTTTCATGACAGATATTTTAAACATACATTAAATAATCAAGATGTCATTAACAGGTTAAGTAAAATATAATATATAGGCTAATATAGTGCATTTATTTAGTGAAAGAGTTCATTTCCTTAGCAAACCAACAAGCTGTGGACACTGAATGACTTGCCTGAGGTAAATAAAGCTATGTGAAAAACTAAGCGTTTTATTGACGTATTTCCGCTGTTGAAACACTGACTGAGCGATTACACGAGTTATGATGCCTTTCAGTAAGTATACTGTATTTTTCAACATACCTTCAGGTGTCCATTCATGTTTATTCTGTAACTGAGGAAGAGAATCGCGTTGAATCACGTTTACTCGCGCTCCGCGCTGCCGCTTTAAATGAGGAGCCTAGTACGGTGATCCGTCACGCCACATCAAAGAGCGCCAAAACGACATTTAATGTTTGAATTTCGTGATCAAATAGACAGAATTTGAAAGATTACACCTTGCTTATTATCGAATGTAACAAAACACTGAGCTTACTGCGATTAAATGTGGTTAATGGTGGTTAGGCAACTCTGTATTCGTTGTGTACACATAAGACATGAGGTCCAATGAGCCGGGACAGCAGGGGGCGGGGCGGGCGTGTTCGGTACGCCATGAGAGTATCGCCATTCGTATCGTGGGTGGTGTATCGCGGTTTTTCGGTTCGGTTCGAATATCGTTACACCCCTACATATTACACATATCTACACTCAAAAAAAAAAATTGTGTCTAAACATAAGATTTATGTATTTGAATTGCATGTAAAATTTCCATGCATTTGGATTACATAGTTGTAACATAAACCAATCAATAATCTGAATGTGATTCATATTTTTAAGTCATACATAAATGAAACAGATAAGATTTATGTAATTGTATTAATAAACTGAATGTGATTTATATTTGTCAGTCATATGTAAATGAAACAGGTAAGATTTATGTAATAGTACACAGAAAAACGCCCATGTTAAATTAACACTGCTCAGTGTTCATATGTGTGCACACTACAGAGTTAAAGCGGTGTTGAAGTTAATGAGATAATTAACTGATGATTGAGCATTAATTATGAACACCTGCTGTTAACAAGCAGAATCACTGAAGGAAAGAGAAACACAAGAACTACAACTGACTTCAGCCACAGCCTTAGATGAAATCAACTGAAGAGAAAAGAAGACATTAAATCTGTGAAGATCTCAGCAGAGGAGGATTAAACAACTCCACAAACAGCATTACCAGCTTCACTTATTACTAACCAGACTGACTTTATTTCATTTCCGTTTTAATGAAATCAATAGTTGTATTTTAAGTCACCATGATGGTGGTTAGCATTTGCTTTAGTTGGGCTCTTGACCATTGACTCTTTAACCCTTTGAGGTACGCACCATGAAAAAAGCAAAGGAAAAATTATTTCTTTGCATTTTTTATTCAATTATGATAACAATAACAACAATCAATTTTTTTTTTTTAAATTAGACCCTACAGTATTTTAGATACAGTCCTCTACCAAACGGTTGAGATGTCTGTTCATAATAAAAGAACAAAATTCAGAACAAGTCATATTAAGTGCAATTTCTTGACCAATAAAAAATCTGATGGCTGCTATTGATGGCTCCAAACATATCAAGTGTGTGTGTGTGTGTGTGTGTGTGTGTGTGTGTGTGTGTGTGTGTGTGTGTGTGTGTGTGTGTGTGTAAAACTTCACCCAAGATTTGATTAGTACAGAGCCCCCCTAGTCCCACTTTGTCAAAAAAAGATAGTATCTTGAGGCCATGAGATAGTATCTTAAGGCCACGAGTTACTATCTTGTGGCCACGAGTTACTATCTTGTGGCCACGAGATAGTATCCTGAGGCCACGAGTTACTATCTTGAGGCCACGAGTTACTATCTTGAGGCCACGAGATAATATCCTGAGGCCACGAGATAGTATCCTGAGGCCACGAGATAGTATCCTGAGGCCACGAGATAGTATCCTGAGGCCACGAGTTACTATCTTGAGGCCACGAGATACTATCTTGAGGCCACGAGTTACTATCTTGAGGCCACGAGATAGTATCCTGAGGCCACGAGTTACTATCTTGAGGCCACGAGTTACTATCCTGAGGCCACGAGTTACTATCCTGAGGCCACGAGATAGTATCCTGAGGCCACGAGTTACTATCTTGAGGCCACGAGATACTATCTTGAGGCCACGAGTTAGTATCCTGAGGCCACGAGATACTATCCTGAGGCCACGAGTTACTATCTTGAGGCCACGAGTTACTATCTTGAGGCCACGAGATAGTATCCTGAGGCCACGAGATACTATCCTGAGGCCACGAGTTACTATCTTGAGGCCACGAGATAGTATCCTGAGGCCACGAGATACTATCCTGAGGCCACGAGTTACTATCTTGAGGCCACGAGATAGTATCCTGAGGCCACGAGATACTATCCTGAGGCCACGAGTTACTATCCTGAGGCCACGAGATAGTATCCTGAGGCCACGAGTTACTATCTTGAGGCCACGAGTTACTATCTTGAGGCCACGAGATAGTATCCTGAGGCCACGAGATACTATCCTGAGGCCACGAGTTACTATCTTGAGGCCACGAGTTACTATCCTGAGGCCACGAGATAGTATCCTGAGGCCACGAGTTACTATCTTGAGGCCACGAGTTACTATCTTGAGGCCACGAGATAGTATCCTGAGGCCACGAGATACTATCCTGAGGCCACGAGTTACTATCTTGAGGCCACGAGATACTATCTTGAGGCCACGAGATAGTATCCTGAGGCCACGAGTTACTATCTTGAGGCCACGAGATACTATCTTGAGGCCACGAGTTACTATCTTGAGGCCACGAGATACTATCTTGAGGCCACGAGTTACTATCTTGAGGCCACGAGATACTATCTTGAGGCCACAAGATACTATCTTGAGGCCACGAGATAGTATCCTGAGGCCACGAGTTACTATCTTGAGGCCACGAGTTACTATCTTGAGGCCACGAGATAGTATCCTGAGGCCACGAGTTACTATCTTGAGGCCACGAGATACTATCTTGAGGCCACGAGTTACTATCTTGAGGCCACGAGTTATTATCTTGAGGCCACGAGTTACTATCTTGAGACCACAAGATAGTTATAATTTTTTTTTTGACAAAGTGGGACTAGGGACTCCGTAATAAATGCCATTATTTTATATGAAAAAGTTAATAATTGTATTTTATTTAGAAAATATTTTAGTCTGTCTTGTATATTTTTTTTATTAGATCAGATAACATTTTAAGCTGTTTTATGGTCATGTTACAATGTGCCCCTCACATGTTACAATGTACCCCACCTATGGGGCATGTTGTCACATTTCACCTCCATTCTTTCGGGGTATCTTCTTTCTTATCAAGAAAAAAGTATATACTGTATTAATAAAACAAAACCACATAATTGTACTAGACATGTGGGAAATTAATGTGGGGAAAAATAAATACTCTGAACCATAAGTAGATTTACACAAACTGAGAAAGTCAAAAAGTGTTACTTTGTGCCCGCTCTCCCAGAAATAGTGAAAAAATTATATTGATCAAATATTTTTCATCAAATATGTAATTGAATAATATTAAATTAATCATTTTAACAACACTAACCCTTTTGTTCATTGTAAATAGCTCATTTTACCAACATTAGCTAATTTTACCAACATTAGCTAACTTCTCTACCATAAAATGACAACTCAACCGTTTGGTAGAGCATGTTTTGAAAAAATTATTTGACCCTTATAAGACTTATTTTTGTTTAATTAAGTTACATAATTCTGTTTAACAACTCCTCTGAAACGATAATATGTCAACAAAATAGTTTTACCTTTAAAAGTCCCGCCGATATGCGTCATCAAAGGATGAGTAAATTTTCGCTGTGTCACGTGCTGTTTGAAGGAACACTGAAAAGGCATGCTTCTCACAGACACAGTGCCATCTAGTGGATTTTTTTAGCATTGCACAACTACACCAAACGATAGAGATGGCTCATTCAGGTTGAGTTAAGCTTGATGCATTTTTCAATAAAATATAGTGACTTAAAGTGTGGTCTACCAAACGGTTGAGTAGTACCTTAAAGGGTTAATATAAAATTTTCTCTGGCTGCTATAATTATGTGTTTATAAAACACATTTGTTGCAGCAAAAAAGCCAAGAGAAAATGAGATCAAGTGATATTGGCTGTTTGCGTGTTTGTCGACCTCAGAGGGTTAAAAGAGGTTTAGATGTTGATGTTTTATTGAAAATATGTCGTCACCATTATGGTGATCAGCGTTTCCTTAAGTTGGGCAGTTTGTCTCTTGACTTATGTGTGTGGTGTTCACAACCCAATAACCCCCCTGGTGTTCTTGGTCAAAAATGACCGGACTATAAAAAATAGCTTATAATTTTCTCATTATACTATATTTTTACCCAATATTGGATTCAATCTTTTTGTCAACTTGTTCTCTTTCAATTAGGACTGGTTTTATATTTCTATTTGCATCTGATTAATCGTAGGCCTCATTTATTTGATTTCATTTCATTCCTCATTTCATTCTTTTTCACAGAGAAACTTGATCCTACCCTGAACTGCATCTAATATCCATTCATCCATCTGACATTCATACACATACACAAACTCAAACACACACATACAGTGAGGAAAATAAGTATTTGAACACCCTGCTATTTTGCAAGTTCTCCCACTTAGAAATCATGGAGGGGTCTGAAATTGTCATCGTAGGTGCATGTCCACTGTGAGAGACATAATCTAAAAAAAAAAATCCAGAAATCACAATGTATGATTTTTTAACTATTTATTTGTATGATACAGCTGCAAATAAGTATTTGAACACCTGAGAAAATCAATGTTAATATTTGGTACAGTAGCCTTTGTTTGCAATTACAGAGGTCAAATGTTTCCTGTAATTTTTCACCAGGTTTGCACACACTGCAGGAGGGATTTTGGCCCACTCCTCCACACAGATCTTCTCTAGATCAGTCAGGTTTCTGGGCTGTCGCTGAGAAACACGGCGTTTGAGCTCCCTCCAAAGATTCTCTATTGGGTTTAGGTCTGGAGACTGGCTAGGCCACGCCAGAACCTTGATATGCTTCTTACAGAGCCACTCCTTGGTTATCCTGGCTGTGTGCTTCGGGTCATTGTCATGTTGGAAGACCCAGCCTCGACCCATCTTCAATGCTCTAACTGAGGGAAGGAGGAGGTTCCCCAAAATCTCGCAATACATGGCCCCGGTCATCCTCTCCTTAATACAGTGCAGTCGCCCTGTCCCATCTGCAGAAAAACACCCCCAAAGCATGATGCTACCACCCCCATGCTTCACAGTAGGGATGGTGTTCTTGGGATGGTACTCATCATTCTTCTTCCTCCAAACACGTTTAGTGGAATTATGACCAAAAAGGTCTATTTTGGTCTCATCTGACCACATGACTTTCTCCCATGACTCCTCTGGATCATCCAAATGGTCATTGGCAAACTTAAGACGGGCCTTGACATGTGCTGGTTTAAGCAGGGGAACCTTCCGTGCCATGCATGATTTCAAACCATGACGTCTTAGTGTATTACCAACAGTAACCTTGGAAACGGTGGTCCCAGCTCTTTTCAGGTCATTGACCAGCTCCTCCCGTGTAGTTCTGGGCTGATTTCTTACCTTTCTTAGGATCATTGAGACCCCACGAGGTGAGATCTTGCATGGAGCCCCAGTCCGAGCGAGATTGACAGTCATGTTTAGCTTCTTCCATTTTCTAATGATTGCTCCAACAGTGGACCTTTTTTCACCAAGCTGCTTGGCAATTTCCCCGTAGCCCTTTCCAGCCTTGTGGAGGTGTACAATTTTGTCTCTAGTGTCTTTGGACAGCTCTTTGGTCTTGGCCATGTTAGTAGTTGGATTCTTACTGATTGTATGGGGTGGACAGGTGTCTTTATGCAGCTAACGACCTCAAACAGGTGCATCTAATTTAGGATAATAAATGGAGTGGAGGTGGACATTTTAAAGGCAGACTAACAGGTCTTTGAGGGTCAGAATTCTAGCTGATAGACAGGTGTTCAAATACTTATTTGCAGCTGTATCATACAAATAAATAGTTAAAAAATCATACATTGTGATTTCTGGATTTTTTTTTTTAGATTATGTCTCTCACAGTGGACATGCACCTACGATGACAATTTCAGACCCCTTCATGATTTCCAAGTGGGAGAACTTGCAAAATAGCAGGGTGTTCAAATACTTATTTTCCTCACTGTATATATACACACACACACACACACACACACACACACACACACGTATTCGCAAACTGGATTTAGTTTCACAGTGTCTTGCTTGTCATTAATTTTGTAGCAGCACAATGGCGAAAAAGCTCTCTGTGCATGATGTTCTTCATCAGATCATTGATCGAGACATTAGTGAGGAGGGGGCGATGCAGAATTAATCTTGCAGTGAAGGAGCATTAGAAGATGTATCAGAAGAAGAAGGCACCAGATGCTAGAGACCTTGAAACAACTGATGAGCAGCAGTGATGATGAGGGCCCAGCTGATGGTTACATTCTGGTCGAAAGATGTAACTTTGTCCTGGTCTTCATCCCCACCTATGCTATGAAGCAAGGTAGTTTTTCTTCTGAGATTCATCCTGCATCGCCTCCTCCTCACTAGTATCTTGATCAATGATCTGATGAAGAACATCACATGCATACGTGTCTCTGTCTGTCTGTGTGTGTGTGTGTGTGTGTGTGTGTGTGTTTGTGTGTGTGTGTGAGAGAGAATGTCAGATGGATGAATGGATATTAGATGCAGTTCAGGGTTGGATCAAGTTTCTCTGTGAAAAAGAATGTGTGTAATACTCAAAATAGTTTGTGTGTTTTAACGTGTATGTGTGTTTGGGTAGCATGTGTATGCATGTATCCACACATGCACAGGTTCAAGGGCTCGATGTTTGCAAGCACACATGCACATATGTGTACATAAACATAATGAACATGCTCCTGAAAACTTTTCAGTCTCTCCCATTCACTTTCAATGGCCCATTGAAACAACAGCCCTCAATGGCCCAGTGGAACACCACAAGTGTAAATCTGTGCCATTTTGTACAAAATAAAAGTTTTTCAAAACAAAATTCCTGGTGAAAAATTAAAGTAGACTATTGTGATCAACAGTGCCAATTTTCTTCAGATTGTATTTAATATTTCCAAAATTATTCAAAAATAATGTTTTTTTTACTCAAAAAATGAGATGCCTACTCTCAAATAAATGAGGCCTACAATTAATCAGATGTAAATAGAAATATAAAACCAGTCCTAATTGAAAGAGAACAAGTTGACAAAAAGACTGAATCCAATATTGGGTGATAGTATTGCATAACGAGTGATTTATAAGCTATTTTTTGTAGGCCGGTCATTTTTGACCGGGAACACCACAAGGGTGACAATGTGCCATTTTGTGCCATATTGTACAAAATAAAAGTTTTTCAAAACAAAACTCCTGGTGAAAAAATAAATTAGACTAATGTGATCAACAGTGCAAATTTTCTTCAGATTTTTTTCAATATTTCTCAAATTATTCAAAAATAATGTTTTTTTTACTCAAAAAAAAAAATAGATGCCTACTATCAAATAAATAAGGCCTACAATTGATCAGATGCAAATAGAAATATAAAACCAGTCCTAATTGAAAGAGAACAAGTTGACAAAAAGGTTGAATCCAATATTGGGGGATAATATAGCATAACAAGTGATTTATAAGCTATTTTTTGTAGTCCGGTCATTTTTGACCGAGAACACAAGTGTAACAAGGTGACAAAACCCCCCATAAAAAAGTAAGAAAATTGTCAAAAAACATTTGAGAAGTAGTTATACCATTTGTGAACTAAGTTTCAGTCCAAAGCGATAACATGAACTATAGTATTTTCGGGGAAAAGAAAATCTTCTCAGGGTCAAAATTCCAGGGCCTTAAAAGACAGAGAAGTGACATTGTATGGGGATGGAGAAACCCACCCAAATTAGTTTCGGTTAAACAGGTGTATACTAATTTGGGTAAATGTGTAAGATTATGCCTATTGTTTCACATCTTCATGGACACCACAATGATTTCCCTTGTGTGGAATATTTTTCCTTGTAATTATGTATGGTTTGCAAAAATGGCAACTGCTGTGTCTGTGTAGATGAGAGAAGCAAAGTGTATGTGCGTTGTGCACACACTACATTATGGCCAAGCGTGCGCCCTTAAAATAGCATCTGAATAACATGCCACTGACTTTAGACTAGGTTTTTCCTGATCTGTGGCGTAATTGTTTTCTGGAACTGCAAAATAGCATCAGGGAACGTTTGCGCCGGAACACGCCTCCTCTTTTCGCCGAACCGCCCCCGGGAGTGCAAGTTCATTCCCTAATTTATTGACGTGCGTATGTGGAGGGAAAAGTCCGCTGTGCGTTGCGTGCAAAATAGGAATGATACATGCTTCGGTGTACAAAGTCAATTGTGCTGGGTGCAAGATAGGGCCCTTTGTGTAAATGGAATCGTTTTGATAAATCAGAGAGCTATCCGATCTGAGAAAACACATGAAGTGGCCGGGTGTAAACAGGCCCTTAGAGTGGGACCGGTTGTTCTCTGAGCAGAGTTAATTTAACTCTGGGGATTTCTGACGGCACACGGTTGTTTAATAAAGATGATTTAATCACACTGTGTCATGATACCTTACAGTATTACGCCGTTTTACCTGGTTTGAGTCTAATAATGCCTGTCCCTGTATTTTACTGCATGTTTACTGCCATAACATTGCACACTTCTTTAAAGCCTGGTGCACACTGTGCGATTAATAATAGTCCTTTATGATTGCTGCTTGTCAGACTGCAGGAACATGATCCTCACTGTAATCCATGTCACACTGTAAGATCTCAGTTGTCATTAATGTCAAGACTGTACGACAGTCAAGATGTGTTAAAAACGGACACGCAAGAAAACTTGTCTGGAGTTTTACATCATCAATCAATGACACGTTCGGTGATGTGAGCTGTTTAACACGCATGATTGAAATAGTGGCTACAAAGAAATCTCTAACATTATTTTTTTTTTCATGGCTTGTCTTGAAAAATGAAGATAATTTGACCATCGTCTTGGGTTGATGGTCACACTGTAGGACTGACTGCCAGAATTTCGTCAGAGGTAATATTTTATCGCAGCGGTCATTAATCGGCTGTTGTTGAACACGTCATAGTAACAATCAAATACTTCAGATTTTAGCCAAGGATCAGAGGAATCTTAGGATTTGCAAAATTTGTCTCAGACGCCCTCGTCTCTTTTTCTGTTCTCTTCTTTCCTTCAGTGATTCTGCTTGTATTTAATATAAACAGATTTTGTGGCTCAGATAAGGTCCACACAGCAAAAACTCCAGTGTTAAATTAACACTCCTGGGAGTGTATATGAGTCCACACTCAAAAGTGTAAAGTGTTAAAATATGAGTGTTAAATTAACACTCAAGAGTGTTAAAGTTAATGAGATAATTAAGTGATTAATTTAGTGATGATTGAGCATTATTGAAGACACCTGATGTTAACAAGCAGAATCACTGAAGGAGGAAATCACTAATTGTAAGTTACCATTAAGGTGATGGGTGTTTGCTTTAGTTGGACTCTTGACACTTATATGTTTACTTTAAATTTTGCTTGTCTGCTGTTATTGATTTATAACAGTCAGATGAACAAAGAGACAATGTGATCTGATGGTGTTGTTTATGTTTTGACATAATCATGTAGTGATCTGTAAAACAAAACTTATTGAGATGGCTTAACTTGTTAATTACAGCAGCTCTGTGATTCTATGATGGTTTCTATGATGATGAACACATGATTTTCAGTATTTTTCATTTAATCCAAAAATATTTCATAACCATTGTTCTGATCAAAAGACTTTCAAATGAATTTATTTAGAAACACAGACATCAATAATCAGCCTGTGAATCTCAACAATGGTGACAATAATAAAGCATGTTGCAGTCGCTGCCACCAATCACAACTCATTAATGGCTCCCATCATGCATTGCGGTATGAATAAATTATGATCTGAATTGTCTGTGTAATTTACTTTTCCTAATTGAATATTCTGCTCGTCACCATTGTTGAGATGCATAGACTGAATCTTGACGTCTGTGTGTGCCTAAAACAAGATTTTTTTTTTCTTTTTTCAAAACAACTTTTAAGAAATCCTTTGTATTATATCTAAAATTCTGGATATTTATGCAGATTCACAGTTATGCTGTAATCAACAACATACATCTAAGTCAGAAATAAGGATCTTAATGAGTTCAGTGATCAAGTTCAAATGATGATTGTCATAATATAACCAACACCATCAGATCTCTTTTTCTCTTTGTTCATCGGGCAGTTATAAGATACAACAGCCAAACAAAATCTAAAGTAAATGTATAAGGGTCAAGAGCCCGACTAAAGCAAACACCCATCACCATAACGGTGGCTTACAATTTGTGATTTTCTCCTTCAGTGATTCTGCTTGTTAACATCAGGTGTCTTCAATAATGATCAATCATTACTAAATTAATCACTTAATTAGCTCATTAACTTTAACACTCTTGAGTGTTAATTTAACACTCATATTTTAACACTTTACACTCTTGAGTGTGGACTCATATACACTCCCAGGAGTGTTAATTTAACACTGGAGTTTTTGCTGTGCAGTTCTGGTTTATTTCTTTGCTCTTGGCTGACACGTGGCATTGCTATGGCCTGCTTGTGGCCCAGATCTGGCAAACAGGAGTGGTCTGCCCATGGGCCGTCATTCCACACTGCATGTGGGCCAGATCATCTTTCCACATGTGCCAGATGTGGGCCAGATCTGGCAGAAACAATGTTGCTATCTGGGATGTAACATTTAATTGCTATCATATTATTTATTTTGTAAACAAAGCTTTCTGCTTCACTCCTGTCATAATATTCATGTAAAACAACATTCACATACAAAAAAAATGTGTTTTGGTGGACCACCGTCGGTGCTAGTCAGCCACCGCAGTGTCGCTTTACAACCGCTGTGCTGCGGTCAAGTTTCCCGGCAAAATCGCCAAAAACCAAAATCGCACAGTGTGGCTTTGAAAAAAAATCTCATTAATGTATTTTGTGGTTTTGTAGTTGTTAGTTGTTGTGTCGAATCCAAGAGTCAAACATAAGCTGTTTTGTTTCTGCAGCTGTTTTTCGGGGTTCTGCTCACAGGAGAAGATGGAGCAAAGAGAGACCACCCTACAGTAAGTCTATGAATATTGATGAACATGATTAACAACACACAACAAATGTGCCCAGTTTTGCTCTGAACACAGAAACTCAGACCTTAAAAGCAGCTCCTGTTGGTGAGTTATCTGTGATGTTTGAATGTTTCAGTTCATAACATGTTGCTCATGTGTGTGTTTTAGTGAGTGATCTGAGGATTGTTCTTCTGGGGAAGAATTTGTCAGAAAACAGTGGAGTGGGAAACTTCATATTGGGGCGAGCAGCGTTTGACAGTGAAGCTCCTCCAGATGTTGTAGAGAGAGTCGGAGGAAGACTGAAGAACAGAAGTGTGATGGTCATCAACAGTCCTCAGCTGCTCCAGACAAACATCTCAGATCATCAGATCACAGAGACAGTGAGAGAGTGTGTGTATCTGTCTGATCCAGGACCTCAGGCCTTCATACTTGTACTGCAATATAATGATTTCACTGAGGAGGACATGAGAAGAGTCAAACAAGTGCTGGAGAAATTCAGTGAAGAGGCGATTAAACGCACCATTGTGATCACGACTGATGAAGAGAAACTGAGAGCTAAAGGAGCATCTGTGAAAGCTAATGAATTAGTTCAACAATTAACTGAAGAGTGTGGAGGAGGACATCTCCAACTTGATCATGAAATACAGAGAAAGTTCTCTGGAATACTGCTACAATTAGAGAAGATAGTCAGAGAAAACAATGAAGAATTTCTCACATGTGAGCTGTGTCATGATGCTGAAGAAACTTTGGTGGATGAAGATCTGGGCAGAACTTTTGCTTCACTCAGAACAGAGGAAGATTCAGATGGTGAGGACACTCAAATAAGAAAAGAATAAGTTTTCTTTGCAGTTACACTGTAAAAAGATTCCTGTAGAATTTACGGGAATTTACTGGCAAAAAAGTTGCCAATAAAGTCCTGTAAAAATGTTGGTAATTGCTGTAAAATTGACAGTATGTTACTTTACAGTATGTTACTGTAAACATACCATGGAAGGTAACTCATATAATTTGGGGAACCGATTGCTTCAAACAGTTCGAGTTCAAAATCTAGTATTTATACTGAAAGTACTATGAACTGACTTCATTTGAGTCCACTGAATATTAATATCTTTTTATATAAAACTGCAAACACCTAATGTGTAATAAAGAATTAATTAAAAGCATGATTTTAACTAAAGTTTTTGAAGTTCGTTTATCGAACAATAGCACACATATGTGTTAAAGTATTTAGCAAGGAGATTGTCACTGCATCAGCAACTACACAGTTACTGCTTTTAAATAAAGCAACCGGCAGTATAACATCAGTGTTTCTCTGCTCATCTTTGACTGAAGCACAGGCTCTACTCTCCAGCACAATGGTGACACACAAAACTAATTAATTACACTAAAAGATCTCTCCTATATCATCTTGTGCAAAAACACATAAAACACTTCAGTTTAATATTTACTCTCCTTATCAGTTATTGACTTTGCATAACTTTCTTCTATGAACTTTCACTAATATTTCAGTGAAATTAACTTATTTTGTTTAATAAATCTGACTGTTACGTTTTACAGTATATTACTGTTTTTCCTTGATTTTACGGTAATCTACTGGCAGCTGGGTTGCCAGTAAATTGCTGTTTTTCTACAGGTTTATGCTGTAAATTAATTTACAGGTAATTACTGTTAAAATACACTTCACTCTGTTTTTTTTTTTTTTTTTGACACATTTAACCCTTTTAACTCCACTGCAAGTTTTGAATGAACACTTGTGTGTCCACACTACAGAGTGTTGGAGTAACACTGAAGCAGTGTTGAAGTTAATGATATAATTCAGTGATTAATTAACTGATGATTGAGCATTAGTGATGAACACCTGGGGCCCGTTCCTTGTACGTTGCTTAAAACATCCGAGATCAAATGAGACATCCAAGATGATATCATTGTGCTAATCATGATCTGGCTAACTCGGTTCTTCGAACACACTTGCCGGATATGATTAGTATAGCTGGTTTGAGTCATCTGAGATAATTGCGCGTTCATGCGCTGGTTAAAAGGGGATATGTATCGATAGTAGAAACATTGATCAGCAACGCTGCTATTGGCTGCTCAGCGTGGGCGTGGCCAAAGAGCGTGCTCAGTTTTTCTCCTTAGCAGAGCAAGAACTAATAGTCAAAGTTTATTCGGAATTTTAATGTTTAATTAAAACACCAGGGAACACCTCAAAGTCTGCAAAAGCCAGGAGAGAGGGCTGGCAAAAAGTAGCAGACAATTTAAATCCGTTAGAAGTGGCCATGTTAGATGTTTTTATCACTTATTAGCCTATATTTTTGTATTTTAATAATTGCATAATTACTTTGTTCATTGTAATGTCAGAGTCACCACACTAGAACATGGGAACAAATAAAAGTGAAGTACAAAAATATTCTACATAATGGTATTTTTTGTTATATAGTCTCTTTTATAAAAGGCACTGTTAAATAAATGGTTGTCTGATTATAAAAGCAACCAAGAAAAAGGCTGAGAAAAGAAAAGATCTTAGTAGCCTACACTGTAAAATAATTTTTGCTGCATTAAATTAAGGCATAAGTCATTTCAACTGTTAAATCTTGAGTGATGAATTGCTTTGACTTGTGAAAGTGAAAACTGATAAACTTATGTTAATGTAAAAATATTAACACTTGTATCTGTTCCCAAGAAAGTGGTGGCTGAAATATGTGCAGTAAGTGGACATTTTCTAACTTTCCAAAATAAATAAAGTATAAGACTTTATAATGTCCATTTGTTTCCATTGCACTGGACAGTGAATAAACCCTCTAATATAACTGTCATATGGAGGAACTAGCCTACCTGCAAGTGCATAAATAACTTTACTAAATTTATACTTGTATGCTTTATGGCTGCAATATAAGTTGCAGGATTCCACATCTACAGAAAGGCCTACAGAAGAGTCTGCACAGACAGAGGAGACATAGGCCTACAGGTGGCCAGTGTATAGCCAACTTTTCCTTTTTATTTGTTGCATGAGGCATGTGTCTAATATCTCTTGTTGCAGGCACTTGACCACTGGCTTTTCTTTACAAAGAACAACTGAAATAAAACTCAAGGAACTAAGCATATTTGTATTTTATTAAACATTTAATGAAAAGTGTGTTTTTTTGGCAATGTTGTGTAATATGGCACATGCAACAATGTCACAGGCCCTGTCAGGTGTGCAACCCCTCAGACTTTTCAGACACTGAAATCTTCCCTTTAGCCAAAGTTCATTTCATTGTGTGCCCTTGTCCTGGCTAGAGCTGCATTGTAACTGGTTTGGGTCAATGGGGTCATAAAACACCTGTCTGCAGGCAGGAACATGTCATAATCACCTATGAAAAAATGCAGTTCTGTTAGGATCAGCATAAGTGTATGTAATACAGTGAGCTTGATATTTAATTGTGGAACTTTCCTTACCACTTTCAAATAATGTGCATAAATGTGAATCTCTGAAAATGCTTAAGTCATGCACAGACCCTGGCCATTTTGCTTTCACATTTGTGATATGGAAGATTTTAGTCAATTGCCTTCTTTTTTTTTTTATATATAATATTACTAATCTGGAATATTAAGAATCACAATAGTAACTGGGCTGCACATTTACATTGTGAACCCTCTTTCTGTTCACTCCCCTTATTGAGGCCTTGATGGCAGTCTATAGCCTATAGTCTACCAATCACGTTAGTGAAGCCTGAGTGACATATACTGTAATCGGCATGGACCATGGTCATGATTGCATGATCTTCATAAAAAATTATGATAGCCTAAAAAAAAAGAAATAAAAAAAATGCTTTAAAAAAAATGCTTTACAACATTGGGTCTTAAGTGGCTTGGAAATTCCACAAAAAAAAAACAACCTAAAACTGTTTCTTAAACCTAAAAGCGCCAGGTAAACTCCGAATGACACGACAGACAGCACTTTCCATCAAGTTCTTCGCATCTCCAATAGTGTAAAGGAAAGCCACTCGCAAATAATCTTAGGGCAATGCAAACAGTTTGTGCTGTAGCCTAGTTAAAGCCCGACTCCGACAAGTCGAAAATAAATGTGCGTTTCCAACAAATTAATAATGTAAACGACAATCTCACGAATCACGAGAAAAAATATATAGCCTATCTCAGAAAGAAAGTGCACTATCGCGCTGCGCTGGACTTCCCGTATCAACTCCGCTTATGAAGCCGCAGTCTAATCCTGATAACATGAAATAAGCCTGCTCCCGAGCAGGTTTAAGATTGCGCACCTGTTGCTATGACAGCAAGTCCAGGATGAGCGTCGAAGAACCAAACAATCCAAGATCATGCCAAATCCCCAACAATCAAATCCAGCTAAGTGAGTTAGCGACGTACGAAGAACGGGCCCCTGATGTTAACAAGCAGAATCACTGAAGGACAGCGGAACAACAAGAAGATAAAAAAGATAAACACAAGAACTACAACTGACTTCAGCCACAGAAAACATTAAATCTCTCAAGATTTCAGCAAAGGATGAATAAACACCTCCAAAAAGAAATAGCATTACCAGCTTCAATTATTACTAACCAGATTTACTTTATTTATTTTTTCATACGTCTACAGAAATTCCTATTGAGAATTAACAGAGGTTTAGATGTTGTTTTGTTTCATTTGATGTTAGAGATCAGTGTTTGCTTTAGTTGGGCTCTTGACCCTTGACTTTAACATTAGTTTTTCTTTGGCTGTGTTTTTAAGACACATTTGTTATGACATAAACAAAGCCAATAAAAATGAGATCAGGTGTTGCTGATTATGATGGCATTATATAATGTTTGGATCACTGACCTCATCCCTTGTCTAATCCCTTATCAAAAATGTTTTTTTTTTAAGTACATATTAATTGTATGTTACTACACTGTGAAACGAAAAATAGCAATCAGTTATGAAGGATTCTTTAAATTCATCATTCACTAAAAAAATTAAACTATGACTTCAGTTAGACACACACAAATATCAAGAATCAGCCAATGAATCTCAACAATGGTGACAATCAACAAAAAAGATAACATAAAATCTGAACATCACAGATTACGCTACTAAAAGTCAACACAAAACCAACAGCAAAAATAAAAGCAAAAAGTACAAATTAAAGAAAATAACCAGACAATTCAGCTGCATAATTTATTCATGCTGCAATGCATGCTGGAAGTCATGGCTGAGTTTTTTTGTACTATGCTGGTATGCATGAAACTTATGCTTGTCACCATTGTTGAGATTCATACGCCGATTCTTGATGTCTGTGTGTGTGTGTCTGGCTGATCTGATTTTCAAAATGTTCTTAATATAAACTTTTTAAAATATTTAATATTTTCTGAATGGCAAATTTCTGGAAAAATCTCACACTGTAAAATCACAAAAACACCAAAATTTTAAAAAATCAATAAAAACATTAAAGCTGCAAGCAGCGATGAAAGGGCCCTCGCACCCGTGCCGCCGCCACCCGGTGGCTTTAGGAAGACAGAGCATGGTTGGACAATGTGCATTTAAGGAGGTATATATAGTAGTTGCTAGCATGTTTAGTGTGTTTCTAGCATGCTCAGTACACAATAGTTATGTGGTTAGTACTGCATTACTATGTTAACCATGTCAGTTTCTGTTGCCAGTAGGTGGGGCTATGTCTATATCTGAATATCGCTATGTAGATGTATTCAGTGCAGGACTTTTATCAAACATGTGGAGTTTGGGGCAGATTGGACATTGTATGCTTGAGTTACAACAACTTCTTTTAGCATTTCTAGCATGTTTTATGATGTTTCTAGCATATTACATATTAATTTTGGGGTAGATTGGACATTGCATGCCTGAGTTACAGCAAATTCATATTTAATTGCAGTAATAGGATGCTTTAACACTTAGCTAAGTATTTGATTGCATGTTTCTAGTATGTTGCTAACATGTTTAGCAGTTGGTGGCACTTTTTTATATGTTATTAGGAGTCCAGAATAGTGTTAAACGTCACTTCCTGTTGCCAGCAGGCAGCGCTATGACTATATCTGAATATGAGCATGGACTTGTGTTCAGGAGATAACTATTATCAAACGTGTGAAGTTTGGGGTAGATTGGACATTGTATGCCTAAGTTACAACAACTTCCTTTAGCATTTCTAACATGCTTTAGAACTTAGCTATGTGTTGCTAGCATGTTTCTTGCATGTTACATATTAAGTTTGGGGCAGATTGGACATCCCATGCCTGTGTTACAACAAATTCCTATTTAATTGCAGCAATAGCATGCTTTAACACTTAGCTAAGTGTTTGCTAACATGTTTCTAGTATGTTGTTAGCATGTTTAGCACTTGCTGGCACTTTTTTATATGTTATCAGGAGTCCACAACAGTGTTTAACATGTCACTTCCTGTTGCCAGCAGGCGGTGCTATTACTGTAACTGAATGAGCATGGTCATGTGTTCAGGACAGAACGCTTATCAAAAGTGTGAAGTTTGGCGCAGATTGGACATTGCCTTCTTGAGTAACAACAACATCCTGTTTCATTGAATTAGCACGCTTTAGCACTTAGCTAAGTATTGCAAGCATGTTTTAACATGTTTCTAGCATTTTTAGAAGTCAGTAGCATTTTTAACATGTTGCTAGAACGGCATCAACGTGTTAAACATGACACTTCCTGTTACCAGTAGGTGGTGCTATTACTATAACTGAATATTCTCATGTAGATGTGTTCAGGCCATGACTGTTATCAAACGTGTGAAGTCTGGGGCAGATTGGACATTCTGTGCCTGAGTTACAGCAAATTTCTATTTAATTGCAGTAATAGCATGCTTTAGCACTTAGCTAAGTGTTTGCTAGCATGTTTTAGCATGTTTCTAGTATGTTGTTAACATGTTTAGCACTTGCTGGCACTTTTTTATATGTTATCAGGAGTCCACAAGAGTGTTAAACATGTCACTTCCTGTTGCCAGCAGGTGGCGCTATGACTGTAACTGAATATGAGCATGGTCATGTGTTCAGGACAGAACGCTTATCAAAAGTGTGAAGTTTGGAGCAGATTGGATATTCCATGCCTTAGTTACAGCAACTTCCTATTTAATTGCAGCAATAGCATGCTTTAGCACTTAGCTAAGTGTTTGCTAACATGTTTCTAGTATGTTGTTAGCATGTTTAGCACTTGCTGGCACTTTTTTATATGTTATCAGGAGTCCACAACAGTGTTTAACATGTCACTTCCTGTTGCCAGCAGGTGGCGCTATGACTGTAACTGAATATGAGCATGGTCATGTGTTCAGGACAGAACGCTTATCAAAAGTGTGAAGTTTGGCGCAGATTGGACATTGCCTTCTTGAGTAACAACAACGTCATGTTGCATTGAATTAGCATGCTTTAGCACTTAGCTTAGTATTGTTAGCATGTTTTAACATGTTTCTAGCATGTTCAGAAGTCAATGGCATTTTTAACATGTTGCTAGAACGGCATCAACGTGTTAAACATGACACTTCCTGTTACCGGTAGGTGGCGCTATTACTATAACTGAATATTCTCATGTAGATGTGTTCAGGCCATGAATCTTATCAAACGTGTGAAGTTTGGGGCAGACTGGACATTCCGTGCCTGTGTTAAAGCAAATTCCTATTTAATTGCAGCAATAGCATGCTTTAGCACTAAGCTAAGTGTTTGCTAGCATGTTTTAGCATGTTTCTAGTATGTTGTTAGCATGTTTAGCACATGCTGGCACTTTTTTATATGTTATTATGAGTCCACAACAGTGTTTAACATGTCACTTCCTGTTGCCAGCAGGTGGCACTATGACTGTAACTGAATATGAGCATGGTCATGTGTTTAGGACAGAACGTTTATCAGAAATGTGAAGTTTGGCGCAGATTAGACATTGCCTTCTTGAGTAACAACAACATCCTGTTTCATTGAATTAGCATGCTTTAACACTTAGCTAAGTATTGCTAGCATGTTTTAACATGTTTCTAGCATGTTTAGAAGTCAATGGCATTTTGAACATGTTGCTAGAACAGCATCAACGTGTTAAACATGTCACTTCCTGTTGCCAGTAGGTGGCGCTATTACTATAACTGAATTTGAGCATGGACATGTGTTCAGGCCATGATTCTTATCAAACGTGTGAAGTTTGGGGCAGATTGGACATTCCATGCCTGAGTTACAGCAAATTCCTATTTAATTGCAGTAATAGCATGCTTTAGCACTTAGCTAAGTGTTTGCTAGCATGTTTTAGCATGTTTCTAGTATGTTGTTAGCATGTTTAGCACTTGCTGGCACTTCTTTATATGTTATTAGGAGTCCACAACAGTGTTAAACATGTCACTTCCTGTTGCCAGCAGGTGGCGCTATGACTATAAATGAATATGAGCATGGTCATGTGTTCAGGACAGAATGCTTATCAAACGTGTGAAGTTTGGAGCAGATTGGACATTCCATGCCTGAGTTATAGCAACTTCCTGTTTCATGGCGAAACATCAAAATTTGTCAGGCCGCCGAGGACCCGCCCTTCGACGAAAACTCAAGATCTTCGCAATTTAACGTCGCAAAGGCCTTAAGATTACACTCACCAAATTTGAAGATGATCAGATTAAAACTGTAGGAGGAGTTCGTTAAAGTACGAGGCATGAAAATGGCAAAAACTGCACAAAAATCTGAGAGGAAGTTGAAAATGGCTGACTTCCTGTTGTGTTTAGGGCTACGCTCCAAGAGACTTTTTTGTAGGTAGTAGGTCCTTACATGTATGTACCGAATTTCGTACACGTACGTGGAACATAGCGGGAGGCGCACTCCGTTGAACTTTTATAGGTGGCGCTATCGAGCCATTTTGCCCCGCCCAATTCTGAAACCTATATCAGTTGTAAATTTTCACCAGTTCTGACGCGTGTGCAAAGTTTCGTGACTTTTCGAGCATGTTTAGGCCCTCAAAAATGCGATTCAATGCGGAGAAGAATAATAATAATAATAATAATAATAATAATAATAATAATAATAATAAACAGAGCAATTCCAAGAGGGTCCTCACACCATCGGTGCTCGGGCCCTAATTAGACAGTAAATGAGATAAGAATTGGGCCACTATATGATGATTGAGACCATTAAAAAAACAGCCTTTGTCATCTGATCATGTATTCTTTCAGCTTTTTTGCCATAGCAGATGTATTTTTAAGACACAGCAAAAGAAAAACTAATATTAAGAAGTCAAGGGCCAAGAGCCCAACTAAAGCAATCACCGATCACCATCATGGTAACATCAAATGAAAATAAAATCTAAACCTCTGCCACCTTTCAATAAGACCTTCTGTAGGCGTAAATAAAGTCAGTCTGGTTAGTAATAAGTGAAGCTGGTAATGCTGTTTGTGGAGTTGTTTAATCCTCCTCTGCTAAGATCTTTTGCTAAGATTTAATTTATTTTATCTTGATTTCATCTTTTTTCGGTTCCTCTTGTTCCTCTTTCCTTCAGTGATTCTGATTGTTAACAGCAGGTGTTCCTCAGTGTCTCAATTGACTTCGAATTAACTATGAAATGATTCACTCAGTCAAGTGGACTATATTAGTGAACTAATGTAGGGAATAGTGAATGAGGGTATAGGGTGTGATTTTGAACACAGTCTGTTATTTGCAATACTGATAGTAGTATTTGGTGTGTGTAGGGGACATAAAACTGTCAGTGTCTAACAAAATTTAACAACTTGCAAGTCAAAATCAATCAGTTTTATATAGACCTAATTGATTTAGTTAAATACTGTATATAATCTATTAATAGAAAACTCACAAGTGGTTGTAGAAGCACTCAGCCATCATTGCTGTCCCTATCAAGACTAATCGTCTGCCTTTTCCACCCAAACGATCATGTGAAGAGTCAAAGATAGACACTGGACAAATACAACGATTCAGTCATGATGCATTGTGTATTGTTAATCATGGCATCATATAGGGATTTGTATCATACTCTACAGTAGTTAATGATATTAAGTCACAGTAAATTTGAGTTAAAATATTAAACTAACAAGGTTGTGAGTATAAGACTTATTTGATTAATAATTTCTTTTCATCAATAATTAAAACATTATTGCATAAACAGGAAATGTATGAACTGATTACAGACTTCCAGTTTACATTTGAATCAGTGAAATCTAAAATAAACAATATCTAAATATGTTCTAGTAACACGTGTTCTTGTGTTTAAGGAGGTGTAGGTGCCACCAGACAACAGAAGCTGAACTTGGTGCTGTGTGGAAGTGATGAAACACTGAAGAACTCTGTTTCGAAACTTATAAGAGAGAAGAATGACGTGGAGCTTCATGGTCATGTGATCAGTCTGGTGGAGCTTCCAGCTCTTATTCAGCTCTCAGAGGAGGAAGTGATGCGTCAGACTCTCCGCTGTGTGTCTCTCTGTGATCCTGGAGTTCATGTTTTCCTCCTCATTATTCCGGATGCTTCACTCAATAATGAAGGCAAAGCAGAAATGGAGAAGATCCAGAGGATCTTCAGCTCAAGAATCAACAGACACAGCATGATCCTCATAATGCAGAATTCAGAGCATCAGACAGCAGAACTCAATGAAGAAACACAGTCTGTCATTGAGAGTTTTGGAGGACAACATCTTTTCTTTGGTCCCACCACACAAGTGTCCACACTGATGGAGAAGGTTGAGTGGATGCTGGAAGAAAACAGAGGAGAGTTTTTCTCCACAGAGACATTTCTGGAGGCACAGATGAAAAAACTGCTGAAATATGAAGAGATGAAAAAGAAGACACATTTACAGTCACAAGGTAATGACCAGAAAATCAGTTTAAAGGGATACTCCACTTTTTTCGGAAATATGCTCATTTTACAACTCCCCCAGAGTTAAACAGATGAGTTTTACCGTTTTAGAATCCATTCAGCCGAACTCCGGGTCTGACGGTACCACTTTTAGCATAGCTTAGCATAGATCATTGATTCAGACGAGTCCAGTAGCATTTCTTTCAAAATGACCAAAGAGTTTCAATATTTTTCCTATTTAAAACTTGACTCTTCTGTAGTTAAACCGTGTACTAAGATCGACGGAAAATGAAAAGTTGCGATTTTCTAAGCCTATATGGCTAGGAACTACTCTCATTCCGGCGTAATAATCAAGGAACTGTGCGGCCGTACCATGAGTGCAGCAGGCGTAGTGATATGACGCAGCGCCTGAAAATAGGTCTAATAGGTTAGACAAACTTAGTCCCGGTCACGTTGGAAGAAGTTACCGAGCTGGGGACTATTTTTAGGCGCTGCGTCATATCACTACGCCTGCTGCACTCATGGTACGGCCGCACAGTTCCTTGATTATTACGCTGGAATGAGAGTAGTTCCTAGCCATATAGGCTTAGAAAATCGCAACTTTTCATTTTCCGTCGATCTTAGTACACGGTTTAACTACAGAAGAGTCAAGTTTTAAATAGGAAAAATATTGAAACTCTTTGGTCATTTTGAAAGAAATGCTACTGGACTCGTCTGAATCAATGATCTATGCTAAGCTATGCTAAAAGTGGTACCGTCAGACCCGGAGTTCGGCTGAATGGATTCTAAAACGGTAAAACTCAACTGTTTAACTCTGGGGGAGTTGTAAAATGAGCATATTTCCGAAAAAAGTGGAGTATCCCTTTAAGTCTTAATCAGTGAAGCTAGAAAAAACAAAAAAACCTTTAAATTCTAAATCCGTGTATCATTCGTTCAGTCGTTTTTTTTTAAATTTAATATTGAAAGTAGAAAAATTAGAAAACTACGGAAGAGGATTAGGGCCAAGCAATAATAAAAAAATAAAACCATCTCGAGATTAAAGTCGTTATAATGCAAAATTAAACTCGTTAAATTTCGAGAAAAAAAGTCGAAATACAATCTTGAGAATAAACTCATCAAATATCGAGAATAAAGTCGTTGTGTTTCGAGAAAAAAACTCGTTAAATTTCGAGAAAAAAGTCTAAATACAATCTTGAGAATAAACTCATTACATTTCGAGAAATAAAGTCGTTGTGTTTCGAGAAAAAAAGTCGAAATGAAATGTAGAGAATAACGCATTCGATCAGTGTTCATTGCATAGCCCGATAGAGGACATGGCAGAGTTGGATCACTAGTCAAGCTATATTTTAGACTTTCTTTCAGTAACAAAGAAATACTATCAACTTTAGCTAATTATGACAGAATAATAATTAGCATACTAACTTACTAGTATATGTTAATAATTAACATACTAACACTAAAGAGAATTTGCAAGCGGCTAGGTCTTTTTAATAATAATAATAATAATAATAATACCTTTTATTTATGGGCGCCTTTCAGGGCACTCAAGGACACCTTATATAGAACAATGCAATAAGTACAAAACATACAAAACACATTGATGCTACACATCATACAATCATTTCATTAAAAGCTATTCTAAAAAGATACGTTTTTATCTGAACTTTAAAACTGGAAATTGAATCCATTTGGCGAATGTGCAAGGGTAATGCATTCCACAGCTTAGGCGCCACACAACTAAAAGCTCTACCACCAAAGGAACTCATCTTAAAGTTTGGCACAGACAATAAGTCAATAATATTGAGGTGCCAGGTTATGAAGTGCTTTAAATGTAAGGAGTAATATTTTATAATGTACACGAAAATGAACAGGAAGCCAATGTAGATGGTAAAGAATTGGAGTTATGTGTTCAAAAGAACGTGTATGAGTTACAATTCTGGCTGATGAATTCTGTATTAACTGTAGTCTGTGAAGTTGTTTTTTCGGAATCTCAAATAAAAGGGAATTACAATAATGAAGCCTAGATGTAACCAAGGCATGAATGAGAACTTCAGTACAGTGTTGAGAAAGTGAAGAACGAAGTCTAGTAATATTACGCAAGTGAAAAGATGCAGTACATGAAATATTATTAATATGGGAACTAAAAGAAAGCAAACCATCAAAAATAACGCCAAGACTTTTCACCTGGCTAGAAAAGTTAACCGGGCAATTATCAATGAGCAAGGAAAGATTGAGCTTTAGATAAAGCAGACCTAGATCCAACAAGAAGGGCTTCAGTTTTACCTGTATTTAACTTAAAAAAAATTTGGCTCCAAAACGCGATAAACGCCATTTAAAAAAAAATTGAGTTCCCACAAAAATCAGTATTGAAAAGTCCATTTTAAATTTTACGTAAAATGCGATATCCGCCGTGTTATTCTGTCATGTTTTCTCCCTTTCTTTGCAAACCGGGACAAACGCCAGTCTCCTTTCTCTGCAGAATGCGATAAATCCGCTCAACCAATCACAGCGCACCATTCCACGCATTGTAAACAGTAACGGCGGCGCTCTGAATACACCCGGCATCCGAGTTTTTCCTATCTACTTTATACTTTTTGATCAACAATCAAACAAATATATCATTTTGACGGCATTGATGAACCTGTGGTGGTTTCTGCGGTAGGGAAGAATCGTAAGCCATCGAAATCTAATCATTTACGTGAGGAGATTAAGAAAACGAGGCACGCGGGAGGAGGAAAAATGCCAGGCTGTTGCTTGTTCTCACACGACAGCATCAAACTTCAGTCACGCTGACACGTTGACCCCAGGGGATCTTTTGAAAAACTTTCAATTGTTTTACTCAAAGTCAACGAAAACCGAGCAGGACCAAGCCATTTTACAGATGATGCTAGCTATGGCTGATTGAATGTATTTTTAATCCAGTGCAAGATATTGACCGAGTTCAGAGGCTGTCATATGTGGATCAACTTATTATGACCACCGCTAGCATAGCTAGCGAAAGCGGTCATATAGGGATTGTCAACTTTTTTTTTTCTTTTTTTTGTCATCTACTGAATTTTTCGTCAACGATACCAGGGACACCGAAACACCGGGGAACATGAAATTTGGTGGGCATGTAGCCCCACTAGACTTTTACGGAAAAATTTCGTTTGGTCCCCGGGGGCCACCCCCCCCCCCCCCCCCCCCGCGCTGGGCCCCCCCAAACCCAAAAAATTCAGTTTTTCCTAAATAACTACCTGAACCGTGGCTCCGAGGATGAAGAAATTTGTATGGTATGTTGGTCTTAAGGGCCCACATCAACCTAGCCCATAATCACTCATTTGTGATTTGCACCCCTCCCATAAAAAATGAAAATGCAATATTATTCTGCTTTAATCGCCCCTATCTTCAGTGGAGATGTTCAGAACTGCACCATATTTCATGTGTATGATTAACTTGACATCCTCTGGGGGTATGCTAAGTTTCGTAGAATTTCATCCATGGGGGGGTATAAAATAAATTCATTTATGTGCACATTTAGTGACTGTACACTCATCGGCCTGTAAATGGTGGTGTTGAGCGAAGGGTTGCTGGTTTAGGATGATACTGTCACTAAGGTTGCCAACTGTCCCGAATTAGGCGGGACGTCCCGTATTTTGGGCCTAATTTATTTGTCCCGTGCGTGACCTCCCGTGTCCCGTTTTTTGACAAGCTGATAAACCACTGACTGATACAACAGCAACAGCAGCAGTGCTGACCACGACACTTGAGAATGATCACCGACACCTGTCATCATCCAATCACAGCTTTTTTTAATCACTGTTTTGAGACAAATCATTGTTTGATTTGCGAACATCCTCTGCCGTCTGGTCGCTTCCGCTTCAAGCCGGACTCGTCTCGTGCTAACGGTAATTTCCTTTCACTGTCCACGTTTTGATTTCGGCTAATCAATTTTGGCGAATGCAAACAACGTGATTATTGTTCATGAGTCTAACATCCAGCCACGCAAGAAAACATGTAATCTACCTGAGGGAATAATATGCTCAAAAAACATTTCTGATTATTATTAATGTTTTAAAGCTTTTAGAAAGTACATAGAAAGCTTTTGTAACATTATCTTAACTGTCACTTTTGATTAATGTAATGCATCCTTGCTGAATAAAAGTAGGCAATTATTTTCTTTATTTTTTTTCCCAAAAAATAATCTTACTAACCCCAAACTTTTGAACTGTAAGCCGCCTAGTGTATAATGTTAAAAAAGCTTTCTATTTTAGATAAATGCTGTTATTTTGAACTATGGTTTGTTTGTAATGTGACTTTTTTCATGTATGACATTAAAATTATTTTTAGAATTAAATACATAAATAGGTTAAGCAATACAAATGTGTTTATGTCTGATAACCTTTTAAACACAAACTTAACTGCAGACACTGAAATGACGTACACTGTGTGATACAGTACAAATATTTTGAGTGTCCCTCATTTTCCTATAAATAACCACGATTGTCCCGCATTTTCCTTTTCTGAAGTTGGCAACCCTAACTGTCACACACACACATGCAGGAATACAAACAAACGCAAGCATGCACACACACTGACATCCACACACTGACATCCACACACCCATACACACACATACAAATCCACATGCACAGACACACACACACAAACACACACGCGCACACACATGTACGCACGCATACATACACGCACAGACACACACACACAGACACACACATACACAAACACACACACATACACACACACACAGACAGACATGCACATACTACTACTTTTTTTAGGTATATACATAAACACGCAATACAGCCAAATTGCTCCACGTCATTTATTTTTGTGGAAAGCCAGTGCAGGCCTGAGCGGCGGTCATATTTTGTACCACCATGCGGTACATCTAGTTTTGTTGTGTATTTTCAACAGTTTCAATATGAAAAATAACTTTTATATTGATTCAATGGATTAATTGCATTTTGAAAAAAAAGTGTCATTGAATTTTTTTTGCTATTATAACCTAAAGATGCTATGTGAAAGTTTGAAACAGAATATAGTGGTTTTCATCTTGCCACATTCTTGGTAAAGAAAACACATTTTTACTCAAATTAATCAAAATGGATTTATCGCGTTTTGGAACCAAACTCTTCATATTAACATCCTGCTAACATTTAGTAAGGTTAGAAGGGGGATGAGAAGCATTTGGTCTTGTGGATATGTATACTTGTGTGTCGTCGGCGTAGAAATGAAAATAAATACCATAGAAACAAAAAATGTAACCAATTAAATAATAAATAAAAGCGGACCCAAAACTGACCCCTGTGGAACGCCATGAGTGACCGAGACAGGCTCTGATTGAGCAGTCTTAATCTGTACAAACTGTTTCCTGTCACATAGATAAGACGAAAACCAAAGTAAAACGTTATTAGCTACTCCAATGCAGGCCAATATTTCGAGTAATACTGAATGACTAATAGTGTCAAAGGCAGCACTAATATCTAAAAGAATAAGAATAGACAGGAAACCAGAATCAGCAGCCAAGAGAAGAAATAATCAATCCAATTTGCGCGATGTACTCACTGTTGTCCAACATGAAATGACAACCAGTGGACAAATGCAATTGTTGGGAACTTTTTTATTCCTTCATCAAAGCAAAAACCAGGAGACTTGAGATGTATCTTATAAGCAGAAGAGATTTATTCTTCCAAGTAGTCTGTAGTTCATCATCATCAAGACTAACTCAAGACAGTTGCCTTGCAAATTTATAGACATTTAGGGGGAGGGATTTACATTGAGGTTGAACAAAGCATGCAAATTAAGTATACAGGTTTAGGTAAAACACCCTAGACTGAATGTCTGGCCAATCCTAATTTAATCAGCATAACAGTCTATTGCATTGCAAATTGCAAAGACGAATCATTCGTGTGCTAATCCCATCAGTCTGAGTGATACTGGGACTCAAAGAGCCATTAAAGACAAAAGGTGTGTCTTGGGGCTACTGGCTCGAGCCATTAACGACAAAAGGTGACTTATAATAGAGAAAACAGGTCTGGCAGAAACTGTTGATACCATTATCCTAACCTAACCTTAAAATGCTAACTTCAATACACTCAACTTTTACTGTTGTAAACTAAATTAAACATTTAATAAATTTGTAATCCAACACAAGGTTATCGCTGGCTTCACTATATGCGCAATTCATCAAGGTTTCGTGGTTTCCATATACCACAGGATACCATAAGACGCATTATTAAACTCAATGTAACGACTGTAACCATCTATACAGCAATTAATGACAATGCCGTACGGTTTTAATTTATCATATCTGTCCATATGCCAGAGTGCATTTGGGCTGGCATCTTCTCAAGCGTCTCCTTCGTCGAAATTCCACACCTTGAGGATCAACAAGTTTAATAATGCGTCTTATTGTATCCTGGGAAACTACGAAACCTCGATGAATTGCGCGTAGGTGAAATCACGTAAGGTCTAAAATATAGCTTGACTAGTGATCCAACTCTGCCATGTCCTCTATCGGGCTATGCAATGAACACTGATCAATGCGTTATTCTCTACAATTCATTTTGACTTTTTTTTCTCGAAACACAACGACTTTATTCTCGAAATTTAATGAGTTAATTCTCACGATTGTATTTCAACTTTTTTTCTCAAAATTTAACGAGTTTAATTTCGCATTATAACGACTTTAATCTCGAGATGGTTTTTATTATTTTTATTATTGCTTGGCTAAATCCTCTTCCGTAGAAAACAGTTCCTTTTTCGTTATAATTTTTTTTTCCGAAAAACAACTATTCAGCTTGATTTTTCATTTTTCGTTCTGAGGTAGAAAAATGAATAAACAGCTTGAATATTCGATTTCTACACGTGGGCGGGAATGAAACGCCCCTTTCCTCTGATTTGTCAGCCGAAGATCAAACTGTTGCGTCATCAGTTCTTCCTCAGTTCCCCACAGCAGAATAAGAGTCCTCCCCTGCTGCAGCTGATGTGTGGATTATTAACGCGTTTATCTACATTTCATCTTTTTCTCATCAAACAACCAGACTAACGAATGAAAAAGCGCAGACATATAATGGCCATTAAACAAAATAAACAAATATGAAAACATCAAATATACACAAACAGACACTTCAAATAATATTGTCAAATGACTTCACTTTATAAATATACTTCCTATACATAAATTAAAGAAAAGGAATTGAAATAGTCCTTGGAGTCCCCCGGGGCAGAAACTGTAATGGTTGCGGCCCGATCATTGGCTGGAACTGTACATATACATCCGAAGTTTCCGCCCGAACCCCTTGTAGACGTGCACCAGCTCACAGGACTTCACATAACAAACAAGCAAACCAAAACAGAACAGTAAGAATAAACTCAGCAAAATAAACGTTAAAGAGTGTGTGCGCACTTAAGTTTATTAAACCAAAATAATTTTGTTGTGACTTCTTTACTGTAAACAAAATTTCATTGAATAAAAAAGGCAAACTGACCTGACCCTGCCTCAACCAACATCCGCCACATATTGTAAACTGTTCCAAGTGTGTTACTGTATTTATTTTGTGTTATTTCTTTCTAGGCTGTGTAACAGAAATGGAGGGAGCAAATATAATGTTCAATAAGCATTTAAATGTAGTTCTACTGGGAAAAACAAGAGCTGGGAAGAGTGCATCAGGAAACACAATACTGGGACGACAAGCTTTCATATCAGAGAAAAGCTCCATGTCTGTCACACAAGATGTTGCTGTTGAATCTGGAACTGTTGATGGGTTTCCAGTCACTGTTTATGACACACCAGGATTATTTAACACACACATGAGTGATGAAGAGATTCAGCAGATGATAAATGAAAAGGTTTTTCAGAGATGTGAATCAGGTCTCTGTGTGTTTCTGCTGGTCATCAAAGCTGACAGATTCACTGAAGAAGAGAGAAAAACTGTGGAGAAGATTGAGGAGCTGTTAGGACAAAAACGTTTGGAGAAAACCTGGATTCTCTTCACTGGAGGAGATGAACTGGAGGAAGAAAACATGACAATAAAAGAGTTCATTACTGAGTCTGAACCACTGAAGAACCTCGTTCAGAAATGTGATCGGAGATATCATGTGTTCAACAACAAGAAGAGAGGACATACTGTACAAGTTAAAATGCTTCTAACAAAAATACTAAGGACATACGTTGACACAATGGGTGAGTTTTTTACAACAACTACATTTTAGATATTCTTTAACTACTTTTTAACTGTCATTCACGGGATTTTCCGGCTATCCGTGTTCTCACTTTAGAGGGCGCTATTACACTATTACGCATCTCCTGAATCAGCTCACAGTGGCGGAGCCAGACGGGTGTTCAGGGTGGACCTGGACACCCCTGACATCTCAATAGCCACACGGGTACCACCACAAAATGTAATTCGCTACTGGCAATTTTTTATTTTTTATTACATCTTACAAAAAGAAGCATTTATTTTATTCTTGAACACGATGCGTCTGATGTTGCAGCATTGTGATCTCCTCCAGTGTGCATTCTAGGTTATGAAGCATTCAGCGCAAGACTACGCAATTTACACTGTTCTCACGCTCTCACGCCGCTCTCAGACCACCTCCTTCAGGTATTCTCGGGTTCGGTACCCCAGTGCGCACCCGAGTCCGCATGACACCGTTCACATTAGTGATTTTTCATGCGAACCGTCCCCCGTTCAGAACTAAACTGCCAGTGTGAGATGTGACAGATCGATGTAACGCCTCATCTCAAGCTGCTCATGAACAGATCATCTCTTCTTTACTAGTTAGTCAGTTACATCATGAAATAAACATGAATGAACATCAGAAATAATATTGAAAGATACAGTACGAATTACTGGAATTAATCATGTATCATGTAATGGCTTAATCAGTGTTTCAACCGCGGAAAGACATCAATAAAACAGCTTGTAAACAGCCATGTTACATTTATGTCCATAAAGTGTTAGTGAGAATGAACGTACTCCATAGAGGTTCCCTGTATAGTTTAGAGCATTATTTGAAAGATTTTTTTTTTTTTTCTTAAAGGCAGGGTAGGTAGGATTTATTAAAAATTAAAGATCCAAATTTGTTAAAACTTTCTATATATATCAATACATAATTAAAATGTAAGAACTCTGAAAAAAAGAGTATAAAAATCAAGTGACTCTAGACCGTTTAATCTGTATTAAACACAGCTCATTATTTCGATTCGGGACGAATCAAAGGATTGGCTTAGGCGACTGTCACTCTCTCGCAACCATGGCAACCACCCTTTTGCCACACAGCACCTGCCCACTTGCGCGCGACCGTTTGATTTGAGGAGTGCGAGAGGCACGGAACCTGATCACACCTCCGTCCAGTAGATGGCGGTAATGCACTATGTTTGCAAGCTGCCAATAAAATCTATCGAAGAAGAAGAAGAAGGCACTGAACCTAGGAATACCAAAACAATGGCAGAGAAAGAGCAATCTAAATTTACAGTACCGGCATATGCAGTTAGTGAAGGCAAACCAGGCAAAAAAATGCCCCTTCCCCTCCGCTTGTCTCAGGTAAATAATGCGTCCTCTAGCTCAGCGGTCGGAGTCGCGCGTTCATGTGTTTTGGGGGCGTGGCTTTGGAAGAAGCACAGAAATGAGGGGGTGGAGTGAATGGAAATAATGAGATGTCTTTAAAACAGTCGTGAGAGGTCTACAGACACTCGATTTTGATACTTTCTTTTTCAGAGTACTTACATTTTAATTATGTATTGATATGTACATAAAGTTTAAACAAATTTGAAAAATAGAATTTTTAGACCATTTCTACCTACCCTGCCTTTAAGAAAAATAAACAACATTTTCTGGCAGCCATGGAAGTTTGGTGAAATTCATGAAAAATGCTGATGCTGGCTGGAAGAGTTAATAAAAATTCATTACAATGAGTGAGTGTTGTGGTAATAAATGTAATGGTATTGCTTTTTATTTTGTTATTTATTTTGTTTCTTTATTATGCAATAGAAGGTGCAGAGACACTGAAGCAGATTCCACTGAAGAGAAAAATACCAAAGTATTTTGGACCAGACACTTCTGTCTCCAGTCTCTCATCCAGACGGATTGTTCTTCTGGGTAAAAGTGCTGCCGGGAAGAGTGCATCTGGAAACACAATACTGGGACAGAAAGAGTTTATATCCATAAGGAGTACAACATCAGTAACCAGTGAATCCTCAGAGAAACACGCCACTGTTTCAGGCAGATCTGTGTCTGTAGTTGATACTCCTGGATTCTTTCACACAGAGATGAACTCTGATGAGTCAATGGTGAAGATGATGAGAGGCGTTTATATATCCAGTCCTGGACCGCACGCTTTTCTCTTTGTGTTCAGAGTAAATGACAGAGTCACAGAACAGGAGCAGCAGATTCCTCAGATCATTGAGATATTGTTTGGTGAAGAAGTGTTAAAATACTCCATTATTCTCTTCACTCATGGAGATCAGCTAGAAGGAGAGTCTGTAGAGAAACTCATTCAGCAGAACAGTAGATTTAGAGATCTAGTTGATCAGTGTGGAGGCAGATTTCACGTCTTCAACAATAGAGATGTGAATAACAGAGATCAGGTGAATGATCTACTGCAGAAGATTGACACAATGATAGAGCAGAATGGAGGAGGACACTACAGTAATCAGATGCTTGAAGAAGCTCAGAGACTCAGACGAGAGGAAGAAGAGAAGAGACAGAGAGAGGAGGAAGAGGAGAGACAGAGAGAGGAAGAAGAACAGAAACCAAGTTACAGATGTGTCTGTAGTTGATACTCCTGGAGAGATAGTGAGAAGTGTTTATTTAGCCTTAATTTTTCCTCAATGTTTTCGGAATAAATTTCAGCTCATGGAGACCATAGAAAACCTCATTGAGGTGAACAATAGATTAAGGAACACAATAAAGACAATAGAGATGTGAATAACAGAGATCAGGAGAATGATCTACTGAAGAAGATTGACACAATGATAGAGCAGAATAGAGGAGGACACTACAGTAATCAGATGATTGAAATATCTTGAAAGTAACTTGAATTGTATATTAATAGTAAGAAATTATAATATGTAAATTAATTCTGTAGTATTTCAGCATGGTCTTGTGTGCCCAGATGTTTCATACATTATTATGCATTTGTAACGTGATATTCTGTAATATAATAAAACAATTTTTACTCAGATCAGTTTTTCATGCATCTGTTAATCTATTAGGCAACATTATTAATCTAATAAGCACATTAATACACAGTCAGTATTTACATTGACATTTTGATTCTCCTGTCTGGGTTTATTTTGTGATTGGTTGACTGTACATCTTCATTGTTACCCTTGATCTTCATCAACGCCTCTTGAATAATCTGCCTTGCTCATGACCTTTGCCTATCTGACATTGATACTGTATTCTTTCCTTTAAGTTTGATGGATGTTTGTGACTCCTGAGTTTCTCCTTTTAGTTTTACTTTCACCTTTATTTGGCAGGACAGGAGAGAACTGACTGGAGGTTTATACTCAGTTTGCAGCTATTTTACATTTACTGTATTGTTTTATCATTTGGTTTTATTTTAGCTGGCACAAGTCTTGTTTTCCCTGTCTCTTTATCATCATTGCATCCTTTTTGCATCAGGTTTCTAGGACTATTATTTATACTTCAAAGCAATTTAAAGGGTTACTTCACCCAAAAATAGAAATTCTGTCAGTAATTACTCACCCTCATGTTGTTCCAACCCCGTAAGACTTTCGTTCATCTTCAGAACACAAATTAAGATATTTTTGATGAAATCTGAGAGCTGTCTCACTCCTCCATAGGCTTCTTAAGGGACTGAAACTTGCTGGCCCAGAATTAAAGACATCATTAAAATAGTCCAAATGACTACAGTGGCTCAACCATATGTTTATCAAGCGACGAGAATACTTTTTGTGCGCAAAAAAACCAACAAAACTAACGACTTTATTCCACTATTCATTATGTTCTCCGTGGGCCTGAGTGTGTTTACTTAGTAAAACTGCGTAGCGCGTCTGTGTTGCACGTCACACGCATCACACACATGATCAGCGTCGGCCAATAGTGAGCCTACGTGGTGACGTGCAACACAGACGCGCTGCGCAGTTTTACTAAGTAAACACACTCAGGCCCACGGAGAACATAATGAATAGTTACTTATAACACCCTGAGTGTGGACTCATATAAACTCTGAGAGTGTTAATTTAACACTGGGGATTTTGCTGTGACCTCACACACCTCAGAAAAATGGTTTTGCAGAAAGAAAAAATAGGACATTAATTGAAGCAGCGAGAACCATCCTCTCTTACGCTAAATTACCAAAGTCATTCTGAGCAGAGGCTGTAGCGACTGCAGCTTACATACATAACAGACTCCTCACATCTGAAACAAGTGACGCCCAGCGATGGTGCAACAAACAGCCAAATGTGAGTCACATGAAAGTGTTTGTGCACGTGTCCCAGACACAGAAAGAAGAAAACTGGACAAGAAGGCTGTGAACAGACAATGGCCCACCTTTTAATGGACTCGATTTCCTAATATTTATGTTTCAAACTCAGGAAGATCACCCCACTATGGCCACAAGCAAACACAGAAGCAGAGCGGTTTATGAGGACGCTGGAGATAGCCATTCAAGCAGCCCATGTGGATGATTTACCTTGGAATCAAGTTTAGGACACTTTCCTTCACTATTTTCGAGCCAGCCTGTTCACTGTCTGCACTAAAGTCCACTGCTGGAGTTTAGTTCAGAAGGCCGATACGCTGTAAGCTAGCAGAGCTTTCTCTAAAACATCCAAGCTGTGATGACATGTTTTGCTGTACAGATGCTGCAGCAAAATAAAAAATGAAATGGCATGCAGATAGGAAATATCACACCAAACCTTCAAACCTAAACGTGGATGACATTGTTCATAATTGTTGACCCTAATCAAACACACCTGAACCAGCTAATCAATGTCTTCAGGATTACTAGAAAGCTACAGACAGGAGAGTTTATCAGGGTTGGAGCTAAACTCTGCAGAAAAGGTTTCAACACACTTCTGTGTAAGAGGAATAACACATTGGTAATACAAAATGTGTAGTCCTTATAAACACAGAGATGTGTTAAGAATTGACACAGGTTGTGTGTTAAATTTGACACAACATGTGTTGTCCCTGAGCACACACACTACATGTGTTAAAATCTACACAACATGTGTTGTCCCTGAGCACACACACTACGTGTGTTAAAATCTACACAACATGTGTTGTCCCTGAGCACACACACTACATGTGTTAAAATCTACATTTTTAACACATCTCTTTTTACAGGTTGTGTTGTTTTCAACTCATCATTTTATAAGAGCGTGCCGACACTCACCATCACTGTGAATGGTATGCAGTGTTTGCTATGTTCTCAAGCAAACAGGCCAGTGTAAATACAAGTTATTTATATACAATATTTTGTCAGTTGCTTCATTTTGATTAAATTCAAAGTGCAAACTCTGTTAACTGTAATCTCTTCATGAACTTTTGTCAAAAGCAGCATTATCAGTTAGGGGTTGAAGCGTGAATAACTGGATATAATAACACAAAACTAGTAGTCCTGGAGCTCACCCACGGATGTGTCAAAATTTAACACAGGTTGTGTCATTTTTAACACATTCTTTCTAAGAGTGCAGTTTACTGAAAACAAGTGCATAATCTAATAAAAATTCTAACTAAGAACTAATAACACCATACAAATGTCTTTACACACCTGTGTTTAATCTCTGTCTGATCTTGATAAGCCTGTTTTTCAGAGGACTGATGACAAATGAAGAAGGAATGTGTGAAATCTGAGGCGAATGAAAAGATCATCCGGAATATGAGAACATATAGAAAAACAAAGGCCCTGTTTACTCTGTTTCAGGGACATTGTACATGTTTAATATAAAAAATGCTTAATGTGTCTTAACTTTACCTTCTGACCACATTGATCAAAAAGTGAGTCTTTCTCAGGTTTTTTTTTTTTTTTTTACCAGCACAAATGTTAAGATCCTTAAATCAAGATACATTTAGGCTACTTGAGAAGCAAAATTACTCAAGATAAGAAGTGCTATTTTCTGAGAAATTGATAATTGAGTTTATGATTAAAACAATAACAACATCTGCCATTGGGCTCAGAAGAATCTGCTTAATTCAAGGGGAAAAGGAAATGTTTAGATATTTGTATTGGAAAACAAAAGAAAAGTACTTATATTTATATATATATATTATATATATGGGCCATTCTACAGAATTGGTGCAAACTGTTGTCCCTCATCCAAAAAACACATTTGAAAAGCATTTAATTATTAAAATCTTAGATGTTTACTAAGATCCTTCAATTATCTATTGAAACCCACAATAATATTTAAGATATCAGTAAGCTTTACATATATAAAATCATTATTTATGGGCTACTTTCAATTAGGAGGTGGCTGTCCCAAACCCTAACCCCTAAATTTCAACTTGTGAAAATTATATTGAAAAAAATTTGGCAAATTTTTCCATTCTTGTTTTAAAATATATATTTTTGTTTTCTTTTAAAAAATGAAGTTAAAAAAATATATTTATTTTATTTTTTATTTTTAAATCATGAAACTTTATCTAAAAAAACTTGTCCCGCATTTTCATGTCACTACCAAAACAGTGAATGTTGTAGTCCATTGGCTGAGACTGATTTTAACCACAGCCCTACATTTTTGATCAGGAAATATTCCTGTGTCCCTCTCTCTCATGTGCTATATTAGTCCAGGCGTTTTAGGAAAAAAGGGTGAACAAATTGCAACAGAATCAAACTCAACTGATTTTGTATCCTCAATATGTCCTGAGTAAGGGAAAAAAAGCCCCGAAGAATCCCATTAGGGGAAAGTTCAGAAAAAGACCCAAATATATCCTATTCATACGCCTATTCATTATTTTTCTCACATGAATAGGGTAAAAAAATTAACCTTTAGATATCACCATGAAAATTACTGAGTTGATTACTTATATCAAGACAAACAAAAAATGTATTACAAGTTTTTAAAAATTGTTTGTTAACATGGACAAACGGTGCATAATCTAATTACAGATGTGCTAATTTGCATAAATACCACAACAGGTCTAAACATTGGGTATAGCCAGGTGAAAATGTCTTGTTGAATCTTGTTGACAAATAACAGTAAAATACTTCATGTTAAGGTCTGAATGGAACCCATTTAGACTACCCATGAGCATTAATATATAGAGGCAGGAAGAAGTACTTTAAACCAGCCTTTATTAATTTTTAAGAGATTGGGTTTGGGGCTGGGTCCGTGGGACTGTTTCTGGGGGACGAATCTGAGACAAGAACAGGAGACAATGGTAAGGAGAATGCAGAAGACAAAAGGTAAGTGAAAAAAAGTAAATCCCCAGAAACAGTCCCACAGACCCAGCCCCAAACCCAATCTCTGCAATAATAATTAATAAAGGCTGGTTTCTAAAGTACTTCTTCCTGCCTCTATGTATTAATGCTCATGGGTAGTCTAAATGGGTTCCATTCAGACCTTAACATAAAGTATTTTACTGTTATTTGTCAACAAGATTCAACAAGACATGTTCACCTGGCTATACCCAATGTTTAGATCTGTTGTGGTATTTATGCAAATTAGCACATCTGTAATTAGATTATGCACCGTTTGTCCATGTTAACAAACAATTTAAAAAAACTTGTAATACATTTTTTGTTTGTCTTGATATAAGTAATCAACTCAGTAATTTTCATGGTGATATCTAAAGGTTAATGTTTTTACCCTATTCATGTGAGAAAAATAATGAATAGGCGTATGAATAGGATATATTTGGGTCTTTTTCTGAACTTTCCCCTAATGGGATTCTTCGGGGCTTTTTTTTCCTTACTCAGGACATATTGAGGATACAAAATCAGTTGAGTTTGATTCTGTTGCAATTTGTTCACGGTTGACCCCCATTTTGGCTTAAAACGCCTGGACTATATGGTGAGTAGATTGATCCCCACATTTTGAAGTAAATGTGTTCTAAAGTCTAAAAATCTGTGTTGTAACTTTAAGGAATGTCACTACCAAACTAATTTTTTTCTGCTATTGAGAAAACTTTTTTGGATGTTATTCCATAAAATTTAGTTGTTATATGTGTTCAACTGTTCTGACCAGTGATTGCTAACCATGTGCTGATTAGCATCTTCGAGCTAGGCTCAAAAGTATCTAAAATTGTCACTACCAAAACAGTCACAACCGTAACATGTCTTGAAGTTTCGGTTGTGACATTATTGTTTTGGTAGTGACAAAAGGGAACACATAATCCTTTATTTGGAGGAATAAACTACATTTTAGTACAGTTATGCAAATAATTACTACTGTAGTATGTTTTAGTAGTGTTTTAGTATGCAAGATTCTGTTAAAATTCTGTAATGTGATGAGGTTACAATTACTTAAGGTTGCAGTCCATGATACTAGCTTAGGTGTAAGGTTGTTGTCAGTAATGTTAATTTCTATGATTAACTTGACAGGGAGAATGACAGAAAACACCAACATGACAAAAAAAAAAAAAAAAAAAAAACTACAACAGAGAGACAGAGAGAATACAAATAAAGGTTGAGGGAAGACCCAGTGAAGTACGAGGAATACTTAAAGGATTAGTTCACTTTAAAAAAAACTTTTGCTGATAATTTACTCACCCCCATGTCATCCAAGATGTCCATGTCTTTCTTTCTTCAGTCGAAAAGAAATTAAAGTTTTTGATGAAAACATTCCATGATTTTTGTCAATATTATGGACTTCAATGGGCCCCAAACGGTTCAAGGTCCAAATGACAGTTTCAGTGCAGCTTCAAAGGGCTTTAAACGATACCAGACGATGAATAAGGTTCTTATCTAGCGAAACGATCGGTCATTTCAAAAATAAATAAAAAAGTTTAAGTTTTATAAGCACAAATGCTTGCCTTGCTCTGTTCTTCTTGCTTCTGTTTTCATCAAAAACCTTAATTTCTTTTTGACTGAAGAAAGAAAGACATGGACATCTTGGATGACATGGGGGTGAGTAAATTATCAGCAGAAGTTTTTTTAAAAGTGAACTAATCCTTTAAGGAAAGAAAGAGAAAGAAATAAGAAACAAAGGGAAGGGAAGAAGGAAAGTTGAAGAGTATCAGTGAATTATCTGACAGGGAGCAAAGACAGGTCAGAAAAGCATGGAGGAAAAGACAGAAAAGACACAGGATGATGGTGAAAAGACAAAAAGAGGTGGAGACATTTTGCAGGGCTTCCACACCACCTAGCACTTCCAGTGAGGGTGATCAGACACCAGTACACACACACACACACACACACACACTTCAGTGGTTCTGGAGATTTATCTGAATGACTCAAACAAAATGTTGAAAATGTGAAAATAAAACAAAGTGGTTCTGAAACAGTCTACATTGTAAGTTGTTGTTGTTTTTTAGGAAGAAAAATCTATGAGCATACCTCTTCTCACTTGCACCTCAAGACCCAAAGTATAGAATAGCTCTAGGTGTGCTTATAAGATCTTTACTGTCAGATGTATGTCTGCTATATGTACTGACTGCATATGTGCATCATAGTTATTTATTTATATTAACATAAAATGTGGACAGTCTGATTCAGCCATGGCAAACTAAGTATTGTGGTCACTACCAAAACATCACTGTCACTACCAAAAATGTGAAGTCACTACCGTAACATGGGATGTTTTGTCAAAAATAAAGTATATTGAATTATCAACTAAGATGTTATGATAGTGTTTGGTTCAATGCATATTCAAACTAATGAATCCTTAACTTTGAAATCAGTATGATAAATTTTATGCCTTCTACAAAGAAAGATTGGGTTCAAAATACAACAAATCTCATAAATTACATTTAAAATATTATTAAAATTATAACCTTTATTGATTTAACCTGTAAAAATATTTTTTTTAAATAGAAAAAATATATATTTATAAGGTAGATGTAAACAAAATCTTAATAGGTCATTATAAGCCTTCTTAATAAATTATTTAATATTGTGTTTCGGTAGTGACAAATTTGGGGAGAAGGAAAATATTCCAGGATTTTCTAAAAATACAATATGAGAATTAACTGCACAATTACTAGAAAAGCATACCTTGGATATTATACAATTTACATACATGCAAAATTTGTGTAAAAAAACAAAAAAATTTCAAGATGTTTCCAACTCTGACTTTGCACCAATTCTGTAGAATGGCCCATATATGAGTCTCTGAAGCGACTTTGAAAAATCGTGTGGCACAGATTCTGAATTCGCTTCAGACTTTGATTTCATTTAGCCGCTAGAAATTAAATATGTTTGATATTTTGAGCTGATTTTAAAGCATCTTGTTGTGCATGCAGAGATGGAGAAGGAAAAACTGAAGCCACAGAAACACATGTGAACGCAGATGTGTACGATATGAAGTGGACAGATGTGGAGAGTCTGAGAGTGTGACATATGTATTGACAAAAAGCTTGGCTTGACATTATTCTTAATTTACAGGTTTTATAACTTACTATTAAACTTTACAATGAAAAAAAAAACAATTGTGAATGGTTTAAATGAGTATATGTTTAAATTATATAATTGAATAATAAATGATTATTAATGAATGAATGAATGCATATTTAAAGGGGTCATATAATGTCATTTTTGTACAAGCTAATATGATTCTTTAGGGTCTAAATTAAAAGTTTGTAATATACTTTAATTAAAAATTCTCATTAGTAGGCCTATTGTAAGAAAACACTCATTTTACCTGGTCAAAAACAGCTCTGTTTTCAGCACGCCGTTTGAGTGCATGTGTCTTTAAATGATAATGAGCTTTGCTCACCCCGCCCCTCTGTTCTGTATGTACACCGTTTGTAACACAATAACACAATAATGCGTTGTTTTATAAACATGGGATTATGAATTATATTGAGAACGGACGTCATACATAGAAAACATGCCGTAATGTACCCTGAGTGTAAAATAGCCGCATTCATCGTGAAGCGTGCAGCAAGCGATTTGCAAAGATTAATATAAAGATTAATATAAAGGTTAATAAAACGTTACACTCACTCACTTCTTCTGGAGGTGCAGCAGGAACACGAATAGTTGGTACCGATCCTTTTTTCAGGAGCAGCTTCTTAGTAAAACCAGCTTTATACTGATCCTCGTTTGTAAAGCAGCCTGGTGAAATGATTCGCGCAAACATGAAAGCAATGACGTTGTGGGGAATATTCCCTTCGAAAACATACTCAGCCACTGCGTCTTCGGATTTAGGAACATCAACATGACTGCTGTGTTCGTTATTACACCCAAGAACACCACAATAGCTTAGACGCCATTCTACTCAGTGCTCCAGCTATCAGCAATGAACGCGCCGGTTGGCGCGGGCTATGATTGACAGCTCGCTCATGAGGGCGTGTGGGCGGGTCTGTGTTGAAACGCTGCTGTCAGTCAACCATTGTGGGAGAGGCGTCGATTTTGTGACGTCACAAAATCAAACAGCTTGATTCAGGAGAGGGGGAAACATATAAGAAGATTTAAAAAAAAACACTGGATGGATTTTTATAATTTTATGATGGTTGTGTACAGGCACTGCCAACACACATTTCAGTACAATCAACTTGTAAAAGTGCATGTACCATTATGTGACCCCTTTAAGAAAGAATATAAATCACAACACAAATGTTTGGTTGGTCTCTTGAAGCAACACACACACACACACACACACACACACACACACACACACACACACACACACACACACACACACACACACACACACACACACACACACACAAACAAACATATTGCTACAAATAATCCTTAGATCAACACAGGACACAACAACATTGAATTAATTGAACATTGACGGAAAACATTCAGAAACATGTAGGGTATTGATAATAATAAAAGTTACAATAAAATAAAAGTCATAGAGAAAATAAGCAAGTTTGATTTATTTTTAATTCAATACGGCAATCAGTACAAAGTCAGTACAATAGATTTCTTTCCCCCCCCGTGCAATTTCTGATATTCATATCAGTTGTACTAGTTGTGCAATGTTCACAACTCTGAAAGCTATAGCGTTTATGCAGGAGGACACATGATGACTAGAAAGTAATTGCTTTAATTCATGTATGTATTAGCTAGCTCTTAGATTATTTATACTAAACATATTCGTAAACATAAATGTCAAATACCAGTCCTGTGTGTATTGTTGAAGCAAATGTGTTGTTTAAATATCAGTCCTTTTTAACATATTAAAGGGATACTCCACCGTTTTTTCATATTAAACTATGTTATTCCCTTAAAGGTACAGTATGGCATTTTTCGCCACTAGGGGTCGCTAACCTATTTACAATAACAAAGGCGTAGATTGATGACGCAACATTTGCTAAGAATTATGGATCTTGTCGTCAATGTCAAGCCGCCCGATCTAATAATGTTTATGGATGACTGAATACATCGGTGTTCTCTTTCGAGAGGTCTCTCATACTGCGTAAGATATCTTACGCTAGGGGAAAATCCTTTTTCCGCGAGATATTGAAGCCAAAAATTATCCTTAATTTTGTAATAATGCAAAACGCGTTGCGGCAGCATACAGACATAGGCAAGGCAGCTCGCGCGCCTATTGGCTGTTCTGCGGCAACTGCAGCAGCCTATCGAGCGAGGCCTGGCGTGACGCCAGACCCGCTGCGTCACATCCCGCCGAAACGGGTGTGGTCTAGGCCTATAAATACCGCTCGCAGGCAGCTATTATCTGATTTTTCATCCTTCAAGCGAAGCACACGCATCGCTGGAGCTGGAGAAGAAGCCGCGCCGTCTGAGAGAGAGCACCTTCAGCGGGACGAGTCACTGAAGTCGCTGGCCGCGCCGCCTTCCTTGCCTTCCTGTTGCGCTATCCAGCGTTATATCCTTTCTCTGCTACTGTGTTTATGTATGTGTGTGTGCTCGCCGCCGCGACACACACTCTCATTGCACTAAAAGAGCCGGGCGTCTTTTTGACGCCCCTTTCCTGAGGATCACACAGCTCTCGCGCTCGCTGACAGCGACTGCCCTCACTGCGAGCTAGTTACTGCCTATGGTGACTCTTAGGACTCACCTGGCATCCTTCTCCGAGACTGCTCCTTCGCGGACGGTCACGGGGCTAGCTTTCTCTCTCCCTCTGTTCAAGCCGCGCAAACTGCGCCGTTCACAAGGGAGGCTGGAAGCGGACGGTCGGGGTTAGTTTTTCTTTATGTTATAAGAAAGCTACCCTGCCACTGCGCCCCATTCATGCGTCACTCACCGGCGAAAGGAGAAAGGAGTTGTTTTTAGTCCCGCCGAGGATGGACTGACCTCAATTTCTCATACATTTCTCAGTTCCCTGATCAGGCGACTGGAAATATCAATATTGCAGCAAACGAGCTTGTTTTAAGCTTTATATAGGCAAGGTATACTTCCTGTGTCTGTGAGGCTATACGGGGTATTTCTATAAGGGGACGGTGTGTGTGTGTGTGTGTATATATATATATATATATATATATATATATATATATATATATTGATTGCCACATTTTGATGTCCAATGACCACGAGAGTAATGAAGAGCAGGCAGACTTACTATGTTGTTCTATTTTACTTTAAAAATGTTGGATAACAAATCAAATACAATGTGTACATATTCACAGTCAAAAGATCACATAAATGTAAAGAAAATGTACATATGAAGAGTGTAGGCCTACGCAAAATAATAAACAAATAAACAATGAATTATTTCAACAGAGTTGAATTTCAAGGATACAGCTGGTCTGTGATTCGGCAGTGAAAACAATGATTACAAGAGTCCGTGTTAGTCTCTTCGAAATGTAACTTATTAGTGATGTGAAGCTGTCTTCTCAGACGAATGATGAATCCTCTGCGATAATAAATGCACGTAGACCTAGGATGTGTATAACTCGATGTATGACTCTCAAATGTGGTTATTCAAGAATCGTCACCATGGAAACTTCAGCACGAAGTTTAATACCATCCGCTGCCAATGAAGACCCAAAATATTCTCTCCTGCAGTTCACAAAATGAAGGCGCTGCAGAAAGAGATTTTAATCGATCTTATTTTACTGCCTTTCAGGGAAGATTGCAGGACTTCAACTTTCCCTCAGGATCCAAACCGAAACAAAGATCCGCGCGTGCGCTCAGCTTAAGCCACGCCTCCTCACATTCAAATCAATGACCAACATAATAGCAGCACAGCCCTTATAATAAATGAACATAAACTGAACATGGGCTTTTTTACATATATACAGTGGGTACGGAAAGTATTCAGACCCTCTTAAATTTTTCACTCTTTGTTATATTGCAGCCATTTGCTAAAATCATTTAAGTTCTTTTTTTTTCCTCATTATTGTACACACAGCACCCCATATTGACAGAAAAACACAGAATTGTTGACATTTTTGCACATTTATTAAAAAAGAAAAACTGAAATATCACATGGTCCTAAGTATTCAGACCCTTTGCTCAGTATTTAGTAGAAGCACCCTTTTGATCTAATACAGCCATGAGTCTTTTTGGGAAAGATGCAACAAGTTTTTCACGCCTGGATTTGGGTATCCTCTGCCATTCCTCCTTGCAGATCCTCTCCAGTTCTGTCAGGTTGGATGGTAAACGTTGGTGGACAGCCATTTTCAGGTCTCTCCAGAGATGCTCAATTGGGTTTAAGTCAGGGCTCTGGCTGGGCCATTCAAGAACTGTCACGGAGTTGTTGTGAAGCCACTCCTTCGTTATTTTAGCTGTGTGTGTATAGGGTCAATGTCTTGTTGGAAGGTGAACCTTCGGCCCAGTCTGAGGTCCAGAGCACTCTGGAGAAGGTTTTCGTCCAGGATATCCCTGTACTTGGCCGCATTCATCTTTCCCTCGATTGCAACCAGTCGTCCTGTCCCTGCAGTTGAAAAACACCCCCACAGCATGATGCTGCCACCACCATGCTTCACTGTTGAGACTGTATTGGACAGGTGATGAGCAGTGCCTGGTTTTCTCCACACATACCGCTTAGAATTAAGGCCAAAAAGTTCTATCTTGGTCTCATCAGACCAGAGAATCTTATTTATCACCATCTCGGAGTCCTTTAGGTGTGCTTTCATGTGTCTTGCACTGAGGAGAGGCTTCCGTCGGGCCACTCTGCCATAAAGCCCGGACTGGTGGATGGCTGCAGTGTTGCCGCCCACGCGTTTTGCTGGATTTTTTTCAGTTCAGTTCAAAAGAAATTAATTTTGCTCTGTTGACTTTGATATTACAAGCAAGTTTCATACATCAATTGATTCTGTTAAATGTGTATTATTTTTGTGTATACTCACAATAAAAACAAACTGTTGTGCTTTTTGCCAAATAAAGAAAAATAAACGTGATGCATGTTCTGCCTTCTCTCTGTCAGTGAAGACCATTCTGAAACGCGTCCGAAAATGAACAATAACTCAGCGAATACTGAGTCAAACAGGCATACAGCCACACAGGCATGAAGCTTGAATTCTCTTCTTTAAAATGAGGTAATTTATATAAAAAACAAATATTCTCATCTTGTGAAATCTGTATTAAAAGAGAGCGATTCCAGTCGAGCTAATTAGACCTCATTCAAATGTAATGTGACTCCGCCCACGGAGAGCGCGTGCTATTCAAACGCAAATTACTGAGGCAAACCTGTGAACGCCCCCCTATCAGCTCGAGAAAACACAAGTTTAATCATATCATTGTAGCCTACGTGTTTACACCATCTGGCAGCGCTGTGAGGAATAATAATAACGGAAAATCTACCTCAGAGTGCGGGTATTGCAGGAGAGAGGATCCGAATACTGTAGTAAGTTTTTTCTCAAGTTAATCGCGTTTCTGTGAATGAATGAACGGCAGAGATGCGCGCTGTTTATCACAGCTGGCAAAAAGACAGTTTAAATTTAAATTGCGTCTCTGTGTGAATGAATGATGATGTTTTAGCAAACTGTATTGCTATACTGAGCTGAGTAAAAATCGACAGAAATATGTTGAAATAAAATGTAGGCTATTTGTATAAGCAACGTATTAAACTGAAAATTAACATTTATATGCCCTAATATTTCATAAAAACAACGTTACAGTCAGGCGTTTCTGTTTGTGAATGAATGTTTCGGTTTTAGCAAACTGTATTGCTATACTGAGTAAAAATCGACTGAAATATGTTGAAATAAAATGTATTTGTATAAGCAACATATTAAACTGCAAATTAACATTTATATTTCTTATAATAAAAATGAAAGACCTATGTTACAGACATATGAAAGACAACATTTCGTTGATTAGTTTTGGATAGATTATACATTCCCACTAAGCAAAATGATGTCCGAAAGACGTCTTTTCAACAAAAATCGGACGTTGAAAAGACGTCCACTGAGGGTCTAGAATGAAAGTTGATATGACGTCTTTTTTCGACGTGTTCTGCACGTCCGATATAGACGTTCATCGAACCTTCGTACAAGTTTAAACACTAGTTCATATGTGGCCATTGTGGACATATTTCAACATCATTTATGGTCTCATACATTATGGTGACATGTCAGTGTCACCATTGTGGTGATCAGTGATTGCTTTAGTTGGGCTCTTGGTCCTCTTTCTTTATACTTTAACTTTCCTTTGGCTACTGTAACAGTGTGTTTGTTTAACTTTTTTCAGTTATATTTTTTAAGAAAAAAAAAATTCTGTACATTTATTTATTTTTATGCAACTTTAAATGTGTAAATAAAAGATAATTCATTGCTCTGGACATTATTTTTGTAATGACAGTCATAATTTCTACATGAAACAAATTCTTCTATACCCTTTCCCCCCCAACTATTTACAACATACGTTAAACATCTCAAAATCAACATAAACATTTAAATTTACAGTACATAAAATAAGAAAAAATGATGTAGACTTTTATTCAGCTGAGTGGGAGACCCTGGTGTGCTGCTGGACCGGGATGGCCACAATAGAGACCCTGGTAAGGCCTCCTGCTGGTGGGACATCATCTGGGATGGTCTCCATGGTGTTTGACTGCATATTTTCACTATCCACTAAGTTGTCTACCAACAGGTTTGCAGGTCTGACTCATGGAATAAATATTGAGATACTTTATTACACTAAAGTACTTTTAATAACCACTAATACCGCATTGGGTTTTTATGATGGTTCTGCTTTTATATTACTGCATATGTTGCATTTTACTTCTGAATATTTTCAAGGTTGATACATTTAAACTATATACTTTAGTGTAGTTTAATGTAAAACAATGCATCATATTGTAAAATAACAATTTTGTAGTGTTGCTGTCCTGTCTGGAAAAATTACTTTGAGTATTAACGAAGTATGTAGTTCCTTACATACCACCACTGGTTATTTTGAAAATTAAAGTTACAAAATGTAGGCCTATTGTCACTATATTAACAAATTGCAGCCTTCACATTGGGACACAGCTTTTGTGTTTCTCTTTCCTTCCGTGATTCTGGTTATATCGGGTGTCTTCAATAATAGAACAATCATCACTCAGTTAATGACTTAATTATCTAATTAACTGTAACACTGCTTCAGTGTTACTTTTAACACCCTACTGGTGGTTCCCATATAAACACAGCTGTGTTAATTTAACACTGGGGAATTTACTGTAAAACATAGTAAAATATATTTTTTTCAAAGTTGTAAATAAGTTCGAGTTTTAAACCCTTAAAATTCAATGTGTTTTTTTTTGTAATTGTTTGTGAAATTTACTAGCAGTTACAGAGTGAAAAGTTTTTTCTACACTATTTTTTTTATATCACCCCTTTTATCTTAAAATTCAATGTGTTTCTTTGTAATTGTTTGTAAAATTTACTAGCAGTTACAGAGTGAAAAGTTTTTTCTACACCAATTTTTTATATCACTCCTTTTATCTAAATCTGAATCTAAACCTCTAAATTTAAATTTAAATCTAAATGTAATCATTTTAATTGCAGTTGGTTTTAATGGTTATAAAATAAAGCCTAAATATAACAAATATTTTATATATTTGTTTGTGGTTTGTTTCTGTATGATGCCAATACCGTACTGTGAACATGACGATATAAAAAAATCAACAAGAGGTTAACTGGCTAAGCCAGAAAGGACATGATTTACAGTAAATGATGCAGAGAAATAACAGGATGTGACACTTCAGCAGAATAACAACTACGAGCAGAGGTGTGGGAACACAGCAAAATCCCCAGTGTTAAATTAACACTCTTCAGTGTACATATGTGTATTAACACTGAAGCAGTGTTGAAGTTAATGAGATAATTAAGTTAACGCTGAAGCAGTGTTGAAGTTAATGAGATAATTAAGTTAACGCTGAAGCAGTGTTGAAGTTAATGAGATAATTAAATAAAAAGTGATTAATTGAGTGATGATTGGCCATTAGTGGTGACACCTGATGATAACAAGCAGACTCACTGAAGAAAAGAGAAACAAGAACGGAAAGAGAAACAAGAACAGAAAAGAGAAACACAAGAACTACTGACTTTGAACCATTATTGCATTTATTATTTTACCAGTTTGACTTTATTTCTGTCATACATCTACACACGGTCTTATTTAGATTTAACAGAAGTTTAGATGGTAATGTTTTATGGAATGTTTCGTTTCATGTCACCATTATGGTGACCAGTGTTTGCTTTAGTTGGGCTTTTGACCCTTTCCTTTTTAACATAAATTTTCTCTGGCTGATCCAACTCTGTGTTTATAAAGCACATGTGTTGAAGCAAGAGAAACTATGATTTTGCCTGTGTTTCCTGAAAATCTTGCCGCAAAGCACCAGTAAATGTAGGCCATTGATAATAAATGTGTCTGAAAAAATTAACGAGGCATTTTAATTGTTTATTAATAAACTAGTGTTTTGTAAATCAGTATCGGCTGCAAACATATCTCCACTGTAAAGTGGATGCGCCTTTACAGAGAAATGCACCTTTCATACGGATTACAATCAGACAATATTTGCTTTTGACTCAATTTGACATTTTAAGCTTTATATAGGCAAGGTATACTTCTTGTGTCTGTGAGGCTATACGGGGTATTTCTATAAGGGGACGGTGTGTGTGTGTGTATATATATATATATATATATATATATATATCGATTACCACATTTTGATGTCCAATGACCACGAGAGTAATGAAGAGCAGGCAGACTTACTATGTTGTTCTATTTTAATTTAAAAATCTTGGATAACAAATCAAATACAATGTGTACATATTCACAGTCAAAAGATCACATAAATGTAAAGAAAATGTACATATGAAGAGTGTAGGCCTACGCAAAATAATAAACAAATAAACAATGAATTATTTCAACAGAGTTGAATTTCAAGGATACAGCTGGTCTGTGATTCGGCAGTGAAAACAATGATTACAAGAGTCAGTGTTAGTCTCTTCGAAATGTAACTTATTAGTGATGTGAAGCTGTCTTCTCAGACGAATGATGAATCCTCTGCGATAATAAATGCACGTAGACCTAGGATGTGTATAACTCGATGTATGACTCTCAAATGTGGTTATTCAAGAATCGTCACCATGGAAACTTCAGCACGAAGTTTAATACCATCCGCTGCCAATGAAGACCCCAAATATTCTCTCCTGCAGTTCACAAAGTGAAGGCGCTGCAGAAAGAGATTTTAATCGATCTTATTTTACTGCCTTTCAGGGAAGATTGCAGGACTTCAACTTTCCCTCAGGATCCAAACCGAAACAATGATCCGCGCGTGCGCTCAGCTTAACCCTTAATCACTGTTAAAAAAGGACAACACCTTAATCACTGTTAAAAAAGGACAACACTTAAGGTGTTTGGGGTCAGAATGAGGGCCATAGAGACTCATTCATTTTCACTTCATTTTTCTTGATGCTTAAACTTCTCACAACTTTATGATATATATTTTGTGAATATTTATTTAAACATTTTGAAATACATAAAAAATATGTATTTTGTACAAAAAATATGTAATATGACGCAAGCTTGTTCCATGTTGCATATGTGAAATTTTTCAGATTTATGCCAGATTAGTTGATTTTATTTGCTAATTTCTATAAAAATGCTCTCTGTTGCAGTGACATACGTGTGTGTGTGTTTGTGTGTGTGTGTGTATGAGATAGAAAGTTCGTTCCACTTTGGGTTTATACTCTAGGACCAGACCTTTATTTAAATGTAATTTTTTTTAGATTTATGCCAGTTTTGTTTATTTTATTTGCCAATTTCTGTAAAAATGCTCTCTGTTGCAGTCACATACATGTGTGTGTTTGTGTGTGTGAGTGTGTGTGTATGAGATAGAAAGTTCGTTCTACTTTTTATTTATGCTCTAGGACCAGACCTTGGTTTATTTGTAAAAAAAATCAGATTTTTTATGGATTTACTTTTATTTTTTTGACAAACAAAATAAAAAAAAGTCTTTTTTTTTTTTCATTTTCCCATTCATTTTCAATGTGGGGTCATTTTGACCCCAAACACCTTAAATGGTAAAAACATTTTTACACACCTTTAGAACAACCAAATCAAGCCCAGTTTTTTTGTGCATGTTTAGATAGATTATTTAGGAAAAGTCACAGAGTTTCATGCCCTTGAGATGAAGGTAACACTTTTAAAAAATGAAGGAAAAGTCCATTGGGGTCATTTTGACCCCAAACAGTGATTAAGGGTTAAGCCACGCCTCCTCACATTCAAATCAATGACCAACATAATAGCTGCACAGCCCTTATAATAAATGAACATTTAGCACCCCACAGCACAGCACCCCATATTGACAGAAAAACACAGAATTGTTGACATTTTTTCACATTTATTAAAAAAGAAAAACTGAAATATCACATGGTCCTGTACGGTGAGCTGTACGGTCTTATATAGACAGGTGTGTGGCTTTCCTAATCAAGTCCAATCAGTATAATCAAACACAGCTGGACTCAAATGAAGGTGTAGAACCATCTCAAGGATGATCAGAAGAAATGGACAGCACCTGAGTTAAATATATGAGTGTCACAGCAAAGGGTCTGAATACTTAGGACCATGTGATATTTCAGTTTTTCTTTTTTAATAAATGTGCAAAAATGTCAACAATTCTGTGTTTTTCTGTCAATATGGGGTGCTGTGTGTACAATAAAAATAAAATAAAAAAAAACTTATATGATTTTAGCAAATGGCTGCAATATGACAAAGAGTGAAAAATGTAAGGGGGTCTGAATACTTTCCGTACCCACTATATCCATCAAGGCCTTTTGCAGCGCGAGCTCCGATCTAAACAATGTCTATCATGCCGTCTTTCCGTGCAAAAGCTAATGTAAGCTTGGCATGACATAGTTATGCCCTCTGTCAGCGCAGACCGCCAAGCTGCTCTATTTTCCGCTATATGATGCCATCGGTCAGGGTTGATGTTAAAGACATTCATATCCCGCTTGACAACATCCTTGAAATGGAGCTTTGGTCGGCCACAAAGGCGATGTCCAACAGCTAACTCCCCATGGAAGATAATCTTTGGGATACGTTCATCCGGCATACGACGCACATGGCCGATCCATCCAAGACGTCTCCTCCGGATTGCGGTGTACATGTCACTGCTGTTAGTGAGCTTCAGCACGGTGGTGTTCGGGACCCGATCCTGCCATGACAGGCCAAGGATCTGTCGTAGACAACGGAAGTGGAAAGCATTAAGCTTGTGCTCCTCCCGCCGGTATGTAGGCCACGTTTCACTTCCATATAATAAAACAGAGAGCACACAGGATTCATATACGCGCACCTTTACTTTGAGAGAAAGGTGGCTGTTGTTCCAGATACGAGACTGAAGACGCCCAAAGGTTGTTGAGGCACGACCGATCCTGGTATTCAGTTCAGCATCAAGGCTGTTGTTTGCTGTCAGAGTTGAGCCGAGATAGACAGATTTTTCGACAACCGACAGCACTGTGCCATTGATGGTGACGTGAGGGGGAGCAGGAACGTTCTGAGCCATCACCACTGTCTTACTGAGGTTTATGGTGTGTCCGAACTCTGTGCAGGCAGCGGCAAAAGAATTGCACATCTCCTGAATTTCTTGTTCAGTGTGAGCCACGAATGCAGCGTTGTCTGCGTAGAGCAACTCACTCACAAGGACGCGCTTCACCCTGGTTCTGGCCCTTAGACGAGGTCAGCAACACGCTGCAGTCTTGGGAGGATTGCACGGGCTAGGCATTTTCCTGGAAGGCTAAGGAGCGAAATACCTCGATAATTGTTGCAGTCCTGCCTGTCACCCTTGTTTTTATAAAGAGTGATGATGTTGGCATCTTTGAGTTCGCTAGGGATGCATTTATTCTGCCAACAGTATCAAAACAAGCAGTGAAGCCGCCTGACCAACACTGCCCCGCCACACTTCAGCAGCTCCGCTGGAATTCCATCGCTGCCCGGTGACTTGTTATCCTTCATGGTTGCAATCGCACACTCGATTTCCATTGTTGAGATCTCCGCATCCAGCTCGTTAAAGACAGGTAGTTGTGGGACAGCAGCAGAAACAGTGTTCAAGTCGACATCCACAGGAGTGCCATACAGCAAGCTGTAATGCTCAACCCATCTACCAAGCTGGCCTGGAAGGTCGTTGATGATGGTGCCATCATTGACTCGCAAAGGTGCTGTTTTTTTTCACTGTAGGACCCAGTGCCTCATTG